>NC_081757.1:29751075-29986075 GCF_963082965.1 Carassius carassius | reverse complement strand
ACTTACTTTCTAACTTGTTTCCCCCCACCCCCAAGCTTTTGTCTCTGCATTTTTCAAACATTTTGCAGACTGATGTCATTAAAGAACCTGTTGAGACCCAAATGTTCATCTTGGTTTTCTTCAGAAAAGCATCTGTGTACTGGAGCTGTGGCGGAATGTTCCATATAAGTTAAGCTCAATAAACAGAATCTGTGCCATACTTTTGTTTCACAAAGGAAGTATTGTCTACACATTTCTCAGTTAGAAAAGTAAATCAGATTTACAGTACTTACACAAGAAGTCAAAATTTTAAAATTAGAAGTCAGGGGTTCAACAACAACAGAATCACATTGGGGAAAAACTGGGCCATACAATATCGAATTATTATCTATTGAAAGTCGTGACATGAAAATAGTGACATTTGCCAAGTATGGTAACCCATACTCGGAATTGGTGCTCTGCATTTAACCCATCCAAGTGCACACACACCCAACAGTGAGTAGGGAACACAGACACACACACCGTGAACACACACTCAGAGTAGTGAGCAGCTATTTTCTCTAGCATCCAGGGATTGGGGGTCCAGTTCCTTGCTTAAGGGCACTTCAACCATGGGTATTGAGGGAGTTTATTCACTCCCCCCACCTACAAGTCCTGCTGGCACTGAGACTCGAACCTGCAACCTTCGGGTTACAAGTCCAACTCTCTAACCATTAGGCCACAGCTGCCCCACAGCTGCTCCCATTGTGTCTATGACCATGGTACCACTCTTAAAAATAAAGGTGCTTAAAAGGTTCTTTACAGCAATGCCATAGAAGAACTATTCAGACAAAGGTTTTCTAAAGAACTCTCTCTTTCTTAGCTTTTTATAATCTGAAGAACCTTCAGATACTAAAGGTTCTTTTTGCAAAAAGGTTCTTCTATGGCATCGTGAAGCACCTTTATTTTTAAGAGTGAAGATCAGAGGCGTTTCCTCTGAGTAGGCAAAAAAATGGAAGAGAATATAATTCAAAGCTCAAAATAAAACAATGTAAATATTACACACTATAACATAAAAAATTATATAAATCATATTAGGTATCACTGTCCAACATCAAGACCAGCAGGAAAAGTTACAGTGGGAGGCCACATCTCTCTTGCCTCATCTGAGCCCATTGAGATTTAACAGACCCATAAAGCATGGGGGTGATAGAAAAGGAATGAAGGAAAGTCACAAAGAGGAGGCAATCCCTTCATCATGCTGTGATTGGTTATGGTTGGAAATAACTGGTTCAAGCAATAAATCCCACTGCATTTTCCATATTTGTAAATCAGTCTTTTTTTAGTGAGCAATCTCCATGTCTGTGACTAGTGTTTGACGAGCTTGTTTCATTATTTATTCTTGGTTTTAACATAAGTTAAAACTGTCACCCCGTCCCGTATACGGGACGCCTACATTTACTTCACTATATTACAATTAAATCTAATCTTGACAAACCATATATAGTTGGAAAGGTCTAAGACTCCCAAATATTTATTTTACCAATGTTTTTTGTTAAAAATTATGTAGGAAAATAATAGATTAATTTATGACAAGAGTGCACCCTCAAAAATCTACATTATAACAGGGGTTTTGACCTTTGTTTAAAAAAAAGACTTCTTCGTTGCCTTTTTCTCTATCACATTTTAGAAATCATCAGAAATTATATATCAACTCAAAACTTAAAATCTCAAAATTCATCCTTTCGAAACCCATTTTAAATTTAAAAATTGTATTACCATGTAAATGGTACATCAATATCATGTAACAATGTTTTCAGTCATGAATTATAAAAATGTAGGTTTGTATCATGCACATTCAAGTCTATCTTCAAAAATGTGAGTGACAGTTAAGGGGTTAAGAATTCCCTTTACACATATATTAAATGTTAATGCATATATATATATATATATATATATATATATATATATATATATATATACACACACACACACACAGTACAGACCAAAAATTTGGACACACCTTCTCATTCAAAGAGTTTTTTTTATTTTCATGACTATGAAAATTGTAGATTCACACTGAAGGCATCAAAACTATGAATAATCACATGTGGAATTATATACATAACAAAAAATTGTGAAACAACTGAAAATATGTCATATTCTAGGTTCTTCAAAGTAGCTACCTTTTGCTTTGATTACTGCTTTGCACACTCTTGGCATTCTCTTGAAGAGCTTCAAGAGGTAGTCACTTGAAATGGTCTTCCAACAGTCTTGAAGGAGTTCCCCGAGAGATGCTTAGCACTTGTTGGCCCTTTTGCCTTCAGTCTGTGGTCCAGCTCACCCCTAAACCATCTCGATTGGGTTCAGGTCCGGTGACTGTGGAGGCCAGGTCATCTGGCGCAGCACCCCAACACTCTCCTTCTTGGTCAAATAGCCCTTGATGCCTTCAGTGTGACTCTACAATTTTCATAGTCATGAAAATAAAGAAAACTCTTTGAATGAGAAGGTGTGTCCAAACTTTTGGTCTGTACTGTATATATATATATATATATATATATATATATATATATATATATATAAATATATATGCTCAAGATGTAAGTCAACTATGGATAAAAGAATAGCGACTTACAAAGCGACTTACATTGCATTCAGGCTAACAATTTTCTCCTAACGTGTTCCCTGGGATTAGAACCCCCAACCTTGCACTTGCTAACACAATGCTCTACCTCTTGAGCATATATATATATATATATATATATATATATATATATATATATATACACAGTACAGACCAAAACTTTGGACACACCTTCTCATTCAAAGAGTTTTCTTTATTTTCATGACTATGAAAATTGTAGAGTCACACTGAAGGCATCAAGGGCTATTTGACCAAGAAGGAGAGTGATGGGGTGCTGCGCCAGATGACCTGGCCTTCACAGTCACCGGATCTATACCCAATCGAGATGGTTTAGGGGTGAGCTGGACCGCAGATAGAAGGCAAAAGGGCAAACAAGTGCTAAGCATCTCTCGGGGAACTCCTTCAAGACTGTTGGAAGACCACTTCAGGTGACTACCTCTTTAAGCTCATGAAAATGCCAAGAGTGTGCAAAGCAGTAATCAAAGCAAAAGGTGGCTACTTTGAAGAACCTAGAATATGACATATTTTCAGTTGTTTCACACTTTTTTGTTATGTATATAATTCCATATATAATTCCACATGTGTTAATTCATAGTTTTGATGCCTTCAGTGTGAATCTACAATTTTCATAGTCATGAAAATAAAGAAAACTCTTCGAATGAGAAGTGTGTCCAAAGTTTTGGTCTGTACTCTCTCTCTCTCTCTCTCTCTCTCTATATATATATATATATATATATATATATATATATATATATATATATATATATTATTTATTTATTTATTTTTCATAGAAGTGCATTTACTTCATTGTGTAGACATTGCAATTCCAATATATTTTTGGATAAAATTATTTTTTTCTACTCTCATACGCCTTCTTGCTCTTCTTCCAAACACTTTAGATAGATAGTATATATCCAAAATCAACTTGCATTGCTTACTTTAATGTATACATTTTATCAGTTTATGTATTTGCTGGATATCAAACCAATGACCTTAATGTTGTGAGTGTCATGCTGTTTGAACGACGAACTACGAGTCAGACGGACTGACTCACTGATTGAATTACCAATCCCATGTGGGAGTAGGGTTGAGTACCTATGGAACCGGTATGCACCGATCCAAATCAGAACGCAGATTTTGGTGCTGTTTACATTTCCAAACATTAATTTTGCCATTCGTTTTTATAACAATCTAGTGAGATTTTTGAATGCACAAGCAGTCTGACCACAGCCGGTGCTCCACATGGAGATCTGATCTCACCATCATCGAATCTGTCTGTGATAACATGAAGAAACAGATGAAACTGAGACAAACTGAATCCAGAAGAACTGTAGTCCTATCTCCAATACGCTTGAAGAAACCCTCCTGCAAATCTACCTGAAAAACAATGTGCAAGTGTACCTGGACAAAAGCTGTTTTAAATGCTAAGGGTGGTAACATCAAATATTGTGATTTTAATCGGGTCCAAATCTGCCTCACCTGTGTTTTTCTCACACAACCTCTGTAATAATTCCAGAGCAAATTACCTACTGTTTTTCAGCAAATTTAGTGATCCCTAATCTAATCCCATCCGAATGCGAATGTCTGAAGTGATATTTTTTTTTCACAACTCGTTTCCTTAATTAGATAATGTTTTAATTACATATGTATCTTTATGAAAATTAAACATGGGTTTACTACAAATACATATACAAATAAATATAGTTAAACTAAAGTAACCACACATTAACATGGTTTTGCTAAAATAGACATTTAGCTTCACCATGGTATTTGTGTGATAATACTTAGGTAATCAATCCGAATGACTATACGCATTGCATGCATACAGAGTGCGCGATCTCTGAAACGCCCAAATGTACAAAACAGACCCTCCCACCTCTGTAATAAACACAGAGATGTTAGTCCCATCCGAAATCGGTACATGAAAATCGCAGACGCCAGGGGATAAGAATCAAAGCGCAAACGTAGTTTAGAAAACTAGTAATCTGAATAGGGCTTAATACTGTTTAGTTTAGAGAAAATATAAGCACAGGCTCATAGGCTTGACATTTATCCTGCTTGAATTCATTCTAAGAAATGCATATAACTTCATAAGTAGGCCTACTAAATTTTCATCTGTTAATATTAAATGTTTTACCTACAGTGTTTTTATTTCATTTTCCCTGACTGCAGTCGTCACATGTAACACATCGTGAGGCAAAGCTGGCGGCTATTTGTGAAATTGTGCTTTGATGCGTTTGTTTGATAACTTCTGGTTAAAGCCCCATTCAGCGGTCAAAAGCTGCAAATGCACCTTGCAGATGCGGCGGCGTCGGCAGCGCTCGCAGCGGGAAAAAGCACACTCTGGTTGACCACCTACTGTTAGTACAGCAAGAAGCAGCACAATTTTGTTTGTAAAAATGTTGTCAAAGCCCCATATTTACAATGAGCCTGGGTTGAAAGCAGGACATCAGAAAGAGCTTTCTCGCAGTTTCGGAAATGAGAATGGCCTGAGCAGTGACCCGCACACTCTCATGCCTGTTCACTGGTGATTAACAATATTGGGCTGTGCTGCTAAGTGTGATTAACCAGACGCTATGGCAACACGCATTAACCAAACAGCAAGTGGTGTATCAAGACTGCCGTGCCATTTCTGAGCAAACACAATGATTAATAACAGAGAGCAGGATGATGGAGAGCCGTTTTCCATCTGTCATCCTCTTGCTCCCTCTCTATGCATTCACAAAATGTCCTTTGGGCCACCTCTCCTGTCTGTCTCTCGATCTCATCTATCTGCCTTCTCTACCTGCATTGATTGTTTGTTGTCTTCATTTCTTTCTATTACATACAGAATCCAGGAGCACACAGTAAATCCAGTCCATGATGCTATCGCTCTCTGCATTCTCACGGTCCATTCCATTCACTCTGATGAGATAAGAGAAAAGCAGATGTCCCAGCTGTCCGCAGTGCACTCTGCAGAAGCAGCTGTGACAAGAAAGGCTCTGCATGGAGATGTTTATACCCGTCACAGGCATTTTTTTGACTGTCACTTGTTTTTGCTTAGAGACCAGTGTCAAGTTGTTGCTAGGTTACTAGACATGGGATACTTGATGTGCACATGACAGACATACATATGGGAAGCACCTTGTCCTTGTCGAGAAAAACTCCATTGAGCAGCTTCACAAATGCATTATAAATAAGCTTTAATATCACACTTGACCTTGAAGTTTATCCTCATGATACGATGTATTTAGCACATGAAACTGGAACATACTTTAGCACCTGACTGGATGATTCTGCCCAATGTAAATAGCAAATAGGCTGTTCTATCAGTTCACTTGGAAATGAAACTGTATAAGCCTTTCTGGAAATGAAACCGTGTAAGCTACTAGATAACATTTTAGTTGCATTAGCATGATAAACTAAAAATGAGAAATACTTTTACATAAAACATCCATATCCAAACACTAACGGAGGCTAACCCAGAGAGATGTTCAGAGTTACTACAGATCATCATCATTACAATGAATAGTAATGAACAGCTCATTCTTGTCATTCAAATTTTTATTATGTTAGACTGCCAAACTTAAACTGGGCGAATGCTAATTTTAAAAGAGTCATGACCCACAATTTTCACTTTTCCACGAGAATCAATGTATGTTATGATTGCCTAACGATTATACACTGGCCGGGAAGCCGATATTTAAAAGTGAAGCGTTTGTTTACCTCAGGGTTTGTAAAATAGCCCACGTGCACGCGCACTCAAATAAGAGATTTTGATTTCTTCCCCGTCAAGACGGGGCAGGATATACCATATATGGACACCGCAGCAGGAAGCTTGCCCTTCCCCTCTCCCCCTCATATTCAGTCGCGAAAGACGCTGGAGTAGTGCACACGTGAGTTGCTCTGTGGTTGACTGCCAGAATCAACATGTAAATGTGTTTTCTCTACCAAGAACGGACCTAGCTATCAGAGACCAGTGGATTAAATTCATTTTTAATGACGCGGTTCCTTCAACCCTTCCACTGGCTTATCGTTACGTGTTTGTGCTAAACATTGTACGCCGAAATCCTTCACAAATTTGGGGCAATATCAGGCGAAGTTGGCATCGAAGCTCGGGAAAAGCGCCATTCCAACAAAATTCCCTGCAATTGAAACGGTAAGACTGTGTTTTTATTGCTCTACTGTGTAACAAACAACATCTAACTGCTAATGCAGCTATTGTATGCTATTGCGTCTGTCACTAGACAAATAAACGAAAGACTGGAGGTGAAGTAATTATTTATGTTCCCTGTAAACGGACTGCAAAAACGGACTTTTGACTGCATTATAATGATTTCTTAATTCAGAATATGATCAAGATTGCGTAGGTTGATGTGTTCGGGGAATTTGCCAGTTAATAGTAACATTTAAAGCCCCTTAAATGAACGAAATGACTCGAAAAAAGATTTGTTCATTTTGATGAACGACTTTGAACAAGAAAGTCTGGCGTTGCCAGATTGGGTGTTTTTTTCCGCTACATATTAAGGCCGGTTTAGGGTGGGTTTTAGGTGGGTTTTCGCCTGGAAGGCTTTATAGAAATCTGGCATCCTACTGAACGAAGTTAAACTGAGAGAGAGCGTGGCGTTCACAGACACCAGAATGAACGACTTCACAGTAACGTTCATCAGGCAGAAATGCGGTACGTTCAGTTCATGTTCGCCCAAAATATGAACGAGTTCATGAACTATCGTTCAATGAACGCGTCCAGGCACAACTCTGGCGGGAGTATTAGCTTCGAGGTATGGGGAATGGCTGCTAACGTACTTTGCAAAAAACAAATGACTGAGATCATCATAAATTTGGTTATTGTTTATTTATTGCCTAATGCTTACATGAGGCCCCGTCTAGTTTGTGTGTGTGTGTGTGTGCTCACGTCTTATATTTGTGTGTGTGCTGTGCTCACGTCTCATATGAGTAACTTTATGTGCGTAGATAGTTCATATACATGTATGTGTGACTAGTACTTAGTATATATGCAAGCGTGTTTCACATGTGTGAGTGAATGAAGTTTGATTTAAGCCCTAAACGGCGCTGGCCGGGAAGCCGGTCACGTTCATTCACAACTTGCGCCATGATGTCAGTTTGTAATGATATGCTAAAGCGTTACCTGCGGTGTCAACCCCCCTCCTTCCTGCAACCAATCAACGTGCCCCTCATTTGCATTATTATAATGACCGTCCACGACAGCCTAAATATCGCATCAGATCTCGCGAGACAATAATGCCTACAGAGATAAGGGTCTGAGGAGCTCTGTGTTTATTTTTTTTTCCAATTTTCTTTTTTAGAAGGGCCTGAAAGACTATAATACAGCAGTAGGTATCCAAGGTAATACGAGGGTATGACTCCTTTAAATAAATTATTATTCATTGTTCAATTATGTTTGTTCACATTAATATTACCTTACACAACTTGAAATATTAATCATGTTTTAGTGTATGTACTGTATAAAGTAACAATAAACTAGATAAATAAATGATGTATTTGTTTAGTAGTGGCAGTTTTGAAAATTAGAGTTTTATTTGAGGCAAATTATTCAGGCACATAATTAGCTAAGCACAAAAAAAAGGAAAACTTGAACCACCCTTACATGTACTGTAAAAAAATTAATTCATACTTCATGTTGAAAAAAAAACAGCAACAACATAAATTTGCCTAAATATGGATAACATCATATCCTTGATCTTTCATTGTGGGACAGTATAGTCTATTTCAAATAAACCCTAAGCAGTATGTAAAGCAAAAACTGTTGTTGGTGTCTTCCTGTCTGAGTGGGTGGATCTTGGCCAGATTTAGATGCAATGTGGACCTGACTTTATGCCTACTGACAGCTGCCTGGATACACAGGACTATGCAGAAGCCAACACACATACACACATGCAAAAGATTAAACTCATCATATTCACACACAAAAGTCTATAAATGGGAAATGAGAATGAAAAAGGCCACATACTGTACAAATAAATTACAATGAATTCTTAACAAAAAAGGATTATGCATTCTCACTTTCACAGTGCAACACAGCCATGCACCTTCATACTGATATGAGACTGAAGTACTCATAACTCGCTTTCCTTCTTTTCTTGGCCCTGTCACCTCCCTTGTGACTGCCTCTGTCTCCTGTTTCTGAAAGGGTTCTCCGTCTCCTTACAATGAATGCAGGGACTACCCATCTGTTGGTGCTGATAACCACAGTCTCCCCTCCCTTTATCCCTCTCCCATTTAGGATGCTGCCACTGTACTCTGTCACTAAAAGGGCAAGAGCCTGGTACCAAGCTTCCAAAAAAATAATAATAAAAAAAAAAAAAAAAAAAAAACACGGCAATTAATGGGCTGACTGAATAAAAGAAAGAACAAGCGATTTAGGGTGTACTCACACTAGGCACGGTTGCCATGAACCAGACCCGAGTACGATTGTCCCCCCTCCCCACTCCCCCTCTGGCCTGCACTCACATAGGGTTTCAGCATTCGTGCCGGAGCACGCTTACGTCATTATGGTGCGACGGTTTCGGGATAAACAGGAAGAGCGGCGCTCTCTGAACACAATGGAGTCCATCGCTCTGTTTTCTTTGTGGCTAATTTTGTGTCGTTTGGTCCATGGTGGTCCACAGCCCTCTCACAGCCTGTTGTTAAACAGATGTGTCGCCTTAGTGGCGCGAAAATTTTCACGTAATCGTGCTGCTCGTATGAGGAGGTTTGCAAGGTACCAGCTGAGCTTTTGGAGCGTCGCAAAACCGTGACGCCACGCGTCCTGTTCCGTGCTCCAGCACGGTTAGCGCTCACACTGCATGCGAACCGCGCCCGAGTCCAACTGGACCGTGCTCTGGCCCACCTCTTCCAAGCGGGCCAGGGCCGGCCAATCGAGCCGCGCCCGGGCACGGTACGGAGCACTCACACTAGTCAAACGAACCGCGCTTTGGTGGTCAAACGCACTCGGGCACGGTTCAAACTGGCTAGTGTGAGTACACCCTTAAAAAATGGTTTGTGCCATTTTAAATGGTAACAATTACAAAAATCTAAGAATTTAACACATGCACATAAACATAAATAAATGAGAGTAAGTGAGTGTCTGAAGTTTATCTTTGTTTGTGATCTTTAATTGCAAAGTATCTTGTGGTTTTCTGTAGTCAGTGTGATTTCACTTGGTTGACCTGATTATCCTGGCCTGTGCTTTATTAGCTTCAATTAGTCCATGTGTATATAAAAAGGTTAAAAATCTTGAAAGTGTCTATAAAAATGCCTTCAAGTCGATAAAGATGGCGTACATGTAAATGCCATTTTTCACTAAATTTATACTGAGTAATATGCTATGTACTCACTAAATTTATGGGCCATCATCACTAAAGGTCTATAGAAATTGTGGTTTGCAAACACATTATATTATACAATTAAGGTTACAATTCAATTTGCAGGAACTTCATAAAAACACAGTTTAGTTGGGAGGCTTAAGGAACGGGGTTGAGAATAAGAACCACTGTTAGTTACTACATTTCAGTGATTTTAAAGTCATTTCTGAAACCAAAATTTATTTGTTCACAAAATCATGCCCTGTTGTATTATGCAGTTTTCTCCAAACCACATTGTGCTAACTAAGGTCGTGGGGAGCAGGAGCCTAACTCCGCTATCTTCTTTTGATATTGCAGGTGAAAATGTTCCATTATATCTCAACATAATCAGTGTTAGGGTAGTTACTCAAAAAATGTAATTAGTTACTAGTTACTTCTGTAAATTGTAATGAGATTACTTTACTAGTTACTGCATTTGAAAAGTAACTTCACTACTTATTACTTTACTTTTTTTTTTTAGGGAATTTTTTCCAAATTCCGTTTTCCGTTTTAATTGTTCTGGATTCCATTTTTTTTCTGTTTAATTTTTTTCTCAACTCCTTTTTACTGGTTAAATTTAATTGTATTAATCAAAAAGCATGTCTAATTAATTTAAATCATAACACTTGTACATTTTCACAGCAATTTATTAAAAGTTTTTTAAAAAATACATGTTTAGAGCCCTATGAAATGTTTTATTTCTTCTTCACCATATGTTTGATTTTTTTAGCATGTGTAATTATTTAAATGCATAAAAACAACTTCATTTATTCAATTCTCCTTAAAATAGCCTTATGAAATGTTTTTTTCCCCTCAGAAATTCTGTTGTGTATTCACATTTTTCTGGTTAGCAAATTAAGGCATAAAACATTCATTTAGATTTTCTTTTAAATATTGAAAATTAAGCAAACTTAATTTTTTGATAAAGTGGATTTACTATAAAAAAAATAAAACATGGAAGAAATGTTAAGCAGGGGGTGCTTTAAAGCGCGAGAAATGGAGGTTTCCCCAGTAACAGCTGTAAACATAGCAGCGTTAAGCTCACATACGCTGCTTTATCAGACATATAACATGCAAGTCTTCCTACAGAAATACAGTGATATAAAAACACCTGTGTCTTGTTTTGATATTTAAACATATAAATGTAAGGAATTATTATTAAACGTGCAGTACATGCTCATGTTTATTCAACAAAGCCTTTTGGAAAATCGTTTAGTTTTAAAATCGTGGCGAGTCTCCAACAATAAATAAATGTATGGGAAACACATCCCACAGCACAACCACCTGAGCCCAACTTCAGTCTATTCATCACCTTAACTTTAACTGCGTTTGTAGAAGGCACCACAGCCAGACCAATATATACACAACATAGACCGGACGTTAACTTAGAGCCAGGCGCGTGCGCCCACTGAAACAGTCTATAAGATGACATTTCAGCACTTGACAAACGGAGAGCGACTCCTACGCAGCACTTGAAGCACAGCTGTGCGATTGCTTTATGTGCAATGTTGGGAAACGCACGTCAAACAATAACGAACAATCGTAAAATTACTCGTAGAAAACACTCTTAAGCGCTAAGATCAATCTATCTATCTTTCTATCTATCTATCTATCTATCTATCTATCTATCTATCTATCTATCTATCTATCTATCTATCTATCTATCTATCTATCTGTCTGTCTATCTGTCTGTCTGTCTGTCTGTCTGTCTGTCTGTCTGTCTCTCTCATTCTATATATATATATATATATATCTCATGTAAATAAAATATGTACATAAAATATGTAAATATCTTAAAAAACACAGGAATTGGAGGGTCGAGAGCTGTTCATACTTTATCTTAGATAAAGAATAAGAGAAGTGTGTAGTAGTAACAAAAATATGTATTTTTGCACACAAAAAAAATTGGGAGGACATCTATCTGGGACTGAGTGTAATATTACTGTACATCTTAAAGAAGGATAAAGAAAAAAGAGAGAACCCTTGAACATATAAAACACTCGCATACAGATTCTCAATTCTGTGACTTTAAATCAGTGCTAAGTCAGGGAGAAAAGGTCTTTCTAAATGTGTTTGCCTGAATTAGACTGTATTGCCGGGAAACACCAGTGCTACCCGAAAAAAAAAAAGACAGTTAGTAGGCGAAAAGAAGGACAAGTAGAGCATAAGAGGAGGACAAGGGATATGTCATGATAGTGAGAGAGAAATAGAGAGGAAGGATAATCTATGGATAAAACAGGTTATTAAAAAGGGATGGAAGGAAAACCATATTCCTCATGAGACTTAACAAATATGTTTAGACGGAGCCTATTCAGAGATACAGATTCAGGCAAATATATGGAACAGAGGAGCAAAGAGAGGTGGTCAGGAGAGATGTAGAGATGGAATCTATAGAGACAGGATGAGGGAAGAGAGAAACGAACAGTGACAAACTACACTGTGGCTGGAAAAAAAACATACCAGGAGAAAGAAATGTACAAAAAAATCTAAATTGAAACTCAGGATGTGTGAACACACATCAGCAACTAGGACAGTGTGTGTTTACGTGTGCATGTGTGTTTGAAAATGAGTGAGAGAGAAAGTAGATGCATATTACAAAGATAATGATTAATTAAAGAGAGGTGTAAAATAATGGGAAAGAATAAATGAGGCAAAAAGAAAAAAAGAGGTGTAGGAGTGATGTAGATATAGTAAAAGAAAAGTTTCTAAAAATGAACATTCTTTAAAAAAGCAAACATATACACTACATAATATACACAATAAACTGGTCACACAAAAATTCTACTTCAGTGTAAAATTATTTACTGTCAATTTAATGCTTGAGAGACTGAGGGATATTTATAAAAAAATATATAAATAAATAAATAAAGAATACTTGACAAATTAAAAAATAGCAGCATTTTCACTTGTGGTCTTAATGTATTTTCTTAAACCAGACAGAGATTAAGAAGAGGGTACATGCACTATAAAATTATTTTTACTGCTTGCTCAATTTAGTTAATGACCCTCATGCAACACAATTCTTCAGTGTTTCACGATAACTTACTTTCGCTGCATGCAATCTATTATGACTACTACTTTGCATGGAACTGCAAAGTAAAAAAAATAAAAAATAAAAAATAACACTTAACAGGATGGGTTATGAATGAATGTTATTTTATGCATCTTTGAGCAAGAAAAGTAAGTAAGTGTCTTGTTAGTGTTTGATGTTCTTATATGTTGGGATTTAGATTAGTTTCTATGATGTTGACGTTTCAAGGGCTACCATATATAAAAAGTATATGGGTCGATGCTGTATAATAACAAAATGCAAATGCTAGCATCACACACGACATTAGTTGCATTAGCATGCTGCTAATTACATTGCATTTTATGTGTTACGTGACAGCAACTTAATGTATTTGAGTTCACTGTTTAATTGAATATTTCCTCAGTCCACAATAGAGAAGTACAGACAGTAATGACATATTCATCTAACGTGCCACTTAGTGTATTTCTCCACATGAGTACACAAATAACTCTTTTACTCAATAATTAAAACAGAAAGACAGAGAATAAGCTTCAAAAACAGTGACTAAATGAGAGAAAATAGAAAGAACACACCACCTGCACTCACTCACACATGCGAAGCTCCCATTCATAACAAAAAAGACCTTTCCAGGGTTAGAGTTTATGTTATCATTGCTATGCTTCCCCTAAAACACCTGTCAATCACCCATCGCTATGGAAACACCAATCTGACCTTTTATATAACACCCTAGACAAACCGTATCAGACAGCTCCATCTCTCTCTCTCTCTCTCTCTCTCTTACTCTATTATTGTTTTCCCAGACATTGTTTTTGCAGTTTCAGTCATGATGCATTCAATTAAGAGGCTTCATGTTGTAGCACAAGACAAAAAACTGGCAGACAGACATCAATGCTGGTACCTTTTATCTAAATAAGATGAGCCCATGTGAGTCAGGCCTCAGAGCTGCAATAATCTAAAATGAGCTGGTCAGCATGTGCTTTGAATTATTATTTGAGAGTTAAAAGACATATTTGACAAGAGTGCATCATTCAGCAGAGCATGTCAGGGCAGCATGTTGCTGTAACATCAGGTTTGCTTTTCTCTAGCCCTTCTTCACCACAGTTTATGTCAGGCCTCTTCATCTTTGACAGGAAATTAATTCCTAAGGGAAGTTTGTGATATTTGCACACAGCCATCACTGATGAAACTGATAAATGTCATATCACTGTGTTCACATACACCCTTTGGGATAACTGGTAGATGCAAACACAAATATACATGTTACCGCTCTCTGCAGATTTAAATCTGCTTACTCAAGAAGGCCAAAATCATAATGTAAATACAAAGTTAGACATTCTGCTGCTGTGCCAAACAGTTTATGTTATCGACTGAATGCACTGCAAAATCATTTTCATAATCAGTCTTGCTTTCCCTGGAAAAACATCCTTAAAACAAGATCAATTTACCCATAAGGGACGACAGCTATTCAGATTTTTTTAAGTCAATATCTTGTTCCATAGATTTGTTTTCTCACTTAAAGGGTTAGTTCACCGAAAAATGAAAATTAACATGTTTTACTCACCCTCGAGGCATCCTAAGTGTATTTGACTTATCTCTTTTAGACAAATCAAGTTATCAAGTTCAGACAAAGTTATATTAAAAATTGTCCAGGGTACTCCAAGCTCTATCATTGCAGTCAGTGAGTTTTGCAGTTGAACAGTCCACAAGTAGACAAATAAAGTGTGCACATTCATAATAATCACGCTGCGTATGACAGATAACGGAAGTGATAGATAAGTGTTACTTTCAAATATTGATATTTTTCTTACTAAAATACATACATTCACTACAGAAGGTCTATATTTTGGGTGAACTAACCTTTTTAAATTTATTTAGGTGCATGCTAATTTATTTAGGTGCATTGTACCTCTTTTTCTATAACAATATCACCGGTGCTATCCAAATTTTTATTTGGATTTTTATAGTGAATATTAGGGGTGTAACAGTATGCATATCGTGTACCGTACGGTTCACGTGGAAATTCCAAATGGAAGTGATCATTCCTATCAACTTGGAGTGGGGACTTTGGAGTGAGCAGGGCATGTCCGATCCTCTATGTAGTCGTTTGGAATGCACTTGGCAAAGAGAGCAACAATTTCCTCATTATCTTCAGCGGGCATGTTCCCGTGACAACACAGCACTGTGTCCATCATCAGATTCGCTGATGGACACCGCCATAAAAAACTATACATTTTATATTTTAAAAAGTTTTATACATATTAGTTTTTATATATAAGCATATTTTAAAAATGTTTCTACATGTAAACCATTGACATCTGGTGACGGACACCGTGCTGCGTGGTCACGGGAACATGCCAGCTGATGATAGAGGAAATTGTCGCTCCCTTTGCCAAGTGCATTCCAAACGATTACATAATGGAACGCAAGTGTCCTGCTCACTGCAAAGTCCCCACTCCAAGTTGATAGGAATGATCACTTCCATTTGGAATTTGCCCGTGAACCGTATGATAATCAATATGCGTACAGTTACACCCCTAGTGAATATTTATTATGTTTTAACAACATTTCAATATTTTTTAATGAACAATAGAAACAAGACTTATAAAAAATATAAAACAAGGCATATTAATGCCACCTTAAGTGAGAAAAGTAAAAAAGATAAAAAATAAAAACAAAATCATCTCTGATGAGAAATTTTGTAACATAATATAACATATAGCATATATGACATAATATTCTATAGAAATAAATAGTATTTTCTTATTTTCATTTATTTTATTTTAGATTACTTAAAAAAAAGCAGAGGGATATCTAATCCATGTACACCTGTAGGCCATAAAAAGAGGGTGCTGGATGTGTATGTGTGTGTGTGTGTGCATTGTTACGCCTGTAATTACTCAGTTATCAGTTCTCTACTGAATTAATTACGGTGGGGCTGCAGTTTAGTGTGGGAGGTCTGTGAGTGTGTGTGTGTGTGTGTGTGTGTGTGTGTGTGTGTGTGTGAGCAAACAAGATCTTCTTGGTTCTGCAGGAAAGACGCTGTGTACAGAAAGAATGGAATGCATTAAGCAGTGAAGACATCAAGACACGTCTTCTCTCTGTACATCTCTGTATCTCAATCCACTCCCCTCAGCCCAGTTAGTACCAGCCTCTCCCTCATAAAAATTTATCATCTTTCCTTGCTGTTTTTACTGCGGATAGACTGAAAAGCAGACAGATGCGGGAAAAGTAGACCTGCAATATGTGGAAAGTGAAGTCCCTTATGAATTACTTTAATCAAAATACGTAAAAAAAAAAATCGTAACACTGGATTGGAAACACTAAAATTGAAATAGGTAAAATTGAAATGTAAAATAGATCTATTTTAAAATACAATAGTTTTTCCTGTGATGGCAAAGGTGAATATTCAGCAGCCATTACTGCAGTTGTTGGCATCACATGATCATACAAAAGAACATTCTAATATGCTAACTTTAGTTATCAAGTAACATTTATTTGTATTATCATCAATGCTGAAATCAGCTGCTGCCAAAAGTTGATCAATTGAATGGATCCTAGCTAAATAAAAGTATTTAAAAAATCTTACCATACCTTAAATCTTACCTTAAATTTTACCTTAAACTTTGCGGCTTTTGTAAAATGTTTAGTTTGAAAGTATGTTTGTGCTAAATTAAAAATAAATGTTGTATTATATTTTGTTACATAGTGTTACAAGTGTCCAAATACTTTTTGGGACCAGTGCAGATCCTATCCTGAGCTTTCAGTATTGATGAAAGAACTGCATTAGAGAGATGTACTGTACTGTACGTGTTTGTGTGCATTATTCATTTCTGTGTGGTCTAAGTGATTCCACTGTCCTCTTTGACCAACCACCGTGATAAACGATTTCATCCAGACCCCAAACCTCAATCCTGTGCCACTTCTTTATTTCTGCCTGCATTATTATAATTATAAGACCACATGATGGAGCTGATGACAACAATAATGATGTTGATGATGAAAACTATGACTTAATCAAGATAACAATCAAGAGCTAATACTGCATTGATGAGGAGAATAATTATAATGCTGTCATTAATTGCAATACTACTTCTCAGGAAGCCTGAAGCTAAATGTTTATCACATGATCAGACATGCCCCCACCCTATGATTTTCGCCCTCTATTTCAGCAAGGCCTCTTTGATGTACTGTAACTGCTGTATGAATGCTAATATAGGCATCTTTGTGTTTTCACTTTAACCCTTCAGTGGAATCCGCTGCATTTTATTTTGATGGGAGATGAAATAAAAGTGGTATTTTGAAGGCAAATTAAAAAAAAAATTCCTTCATTGTCTGACTCCTAATGTTTAGGAAAACAGCATTTATTTTCTAAGTCTTTTTTTATCTACCTGCTTAAGGGTTAACAACACGACCAAAGCCTTCTAAGCACATGCATGATGCTTGTTCAGTATCTGTGAACATATTATTCTGTGTGTACCAGCTCTGCATAATAATTGCAGTGGGCTGAATTATGAGTTAAGCATGTGCATATAATGTACATACAGTTGGGTACAGTACAGTGTGATCTATTGAATATGCTTCTGAACATTTACAAATATACTGTCAGCATGAAAATTTGAGTGAAAAGTTGAAACATTAACATATTGTCTTAGTATTTAACTTTAAGTCCATCGGTTTGTGCAAAACCAGATAATCTCATGATTTAAGGTTATCTAAAGTGCATCTCGGGCTTTATTGCAAGAAGAGTCAGAAGAGCAATGTTGCAACTTTACTTATATTTGATTAGTGACCTAGAAACAGTGCTGCAGCCTGGAATTGAACTACTGGTTTCGTCTGGTCAGAGGAGAACTGGCCCCCCAACTGAGCCTGGTTTCTCCCAAGGTTTTTTTCTCCATTCTGTCACCGATGGAGTTTTGGTTCCTTGCCGCTGTCGCCTCTGGCTTGCTTAGTTGGGGACACTTCATCTACAGCGATATCGTTGACTTGATTGCAAATAAATGCACAGACACTATTTAACTGAACAGAGATGACATAACTGAATTCAATGATGAACTGCCTTTAACTATCATTTTTTCATTATTGACACTGTTTTCCTAATGAATGTTGTTCAGTTGCTTTGACGCAATGTATTTTGTTTAAAGCGCTATATAAATAAAGGTGACTTTGACTTTGACTTTGCAAAATCATATACTCTTTATTTTATTTTTAATGTGTCTTCATTTTAAATACGACAAATTTGGTCATTTCAAGGTTTAAATGGGAACTACCCTCAATATGTTTTCAATATGATATCAAACTTTTGGATCCCTCTGCATATGCATAATAAAACATAAGTTGGGAGTCTGTGCTCAGAGTGTGTCGCCCACACATTGTTTTAATATCACGACTGAGAGTGTGTCTGTGCAAAACTGATGCATTTTTGCATTCACATGCTCTGTAAGGTAGCGTTTCATCCCTGCTGAGAGCAAAAGGCTGATGGGGTGAGGAGGAGGAGTATAGCGAGGGAGAGACAGAAAGATATGTGATTGAGAGAGGAATTCAATCTATTCTGATTGCATGAGGAAGCGGACGTGCGTGTGAGTGTGTGAATGTGCATGTGATGGTCTCACACAGGCGGGGAATGATTCACAGTGTCTGTTCACCTTGCAGCAGAAAACCATTGACATTCATGATCAGACAGCTAAAATTGTTCATAAACAGTTCAGTTAAGGAAAAAAAAATGGTTTGGTTTTATAATCACAGAGCGTGTTTGGATGATGTAGGAGCAGAACTCATACAGTTGTCAAATAGCTGACTGTCGCAATCCAAAACTCTGACTGTGTGAATGGAGTTCATATCTTTTAACCATTGATCTTTCCATCAACATGTCCCTAATACATCACTGTCTGCATTTGTCCCTCTCTTCCACCCTGCACATTCATGGATTTACATACCTCCCTCTACCCTGCTCTCTCTTTCTCTTTCCATATATTGTACAGAACAATACCATATTCACTCGATCACACTTATGTCCCTCTCTTTCCTCTTTACACACACTCTATTCCTGTTATCTTTTGACTCTTCTCTTGGCAGGTCATGGAAAATGTATTATTTCTAAGTTTGTTACAAAACAAAACTCATAATAAACAAGTATATAATATGGTATGTTTAAAAGTGACTACTGTGATTGGGAAATTGGAAGCTTTAATTTTTGTCTTGTTACCTTTAAAAATTCTTAAATTAATAAGTAATTTAAAATAATCAGAACAAGAGGGGATAGGGTAAAAAAAAAAAAAAGAAGATTTGCAAAAAATTAAATAAAAAAATTACTACTAATAATTAAATAATAAAAAAGAAAGAAGGGGGCAGGAAAGATTCTTCCTAAAAGTATTTGGATACATGAATCATAAAATTGAAAAGTGTTCATAAAATGTGATAAATTGCACATTAACACTCTCTCTTTGAGCTGACTGGTCTTATTAACTTGTATGTAATGTGTTCTGAAAACATAATAACAACAAAATGCCCTGTCTTCAATATTGACAGTATTTAAAGTATTGAGAAGAATATTGCTCTGGCTGGTAGAAACTTGCTGAATGCAAAGTGCAAAGTGTTTATTTTTATTTTATTTTTATTTATTTACTGGGGGGTAAGGGCAGCTAATAAGACTGAATGATAAATCCTTAATAATGCCAGGGCTCCGCAATGAACTTGGTATTATTGTGTCTGTTAAATTTTTCATGCTTGAAAAAAGGTAGGAATTTAGAGAAACAGTTGATTTTAAGAATTAATAGAGGTTTTTGCTATTTATAATACCCCCTTTTTACCTAGACATCAGTGATGCGCGGGTCAATGTATAAACAACCCGCATCCGACAGATGTTTTCAACTAACCCGCCCGCAACTCGGACTGCAAAATTAATGAAAATAAAATATTTGACCCGACCCGCTTCCTGACCCGCATTTTTTAAAAGTAGTAAATGCGTCGCCCCTTTATATTAATATAATTACTTAAATAGGCTTTAGCCTACAGGATAATAAGCGTTATGACCGCACACATAAGGCTTGCCACAAAGAACCGGTTAAAGTAATGATTATGCATGTGTCTAAATTAGCAAGTAGACATTTAATTGTTTAGTAATAAACTGGTGTTTTCTGTGTCGCTGCAAAGATGAAGTTGACGATGTGGACTCACCATGAACGCCAGAGAGAAATGCACATTTCATATGGATTACATCATCAGAGAGTAGCCTATTATTTTAGTTTGAATATTTTAGTTTAAAAGGAGACATTTCAAGCTTTATGTAATATATTGCCTATATTTCTTTTTAAACCCACCGACTAAAAAATAAGACACTACCTGACCCAAAATATCACCCAAAGTTTCTACAGCTTTTTTCTTAGCTATTTCAGAATCTGGAAAAATGACTGGGGCAAACTTGTTACTGCAGTCATGGACGGCGTGATAAATGCTCATCACTTCTGCTGCCCAAACTTTGTCAGCCTGTGGGTCATTTGGTTTATTGAAAAACGATTGCACTGATTTGCATGTTTCTTGATGATGTGCTTTATTTCTGTGGTACTCACATGCACCATGTCGCTTCACGTCGTATTCTCCTCCATTCTCCACAGAAAAAAAGCTCTCTCTGCTTCGCCATCTACAGGTCTTTAGGGTATGCTGCGGTCCATTCTCTATTAAAAGTGCATCTTCCCTTTTTCGTGACCATTAACCTGACCGAACAGCGTGCGCGTCAACAGTTTGATTGATGTACGACTGAGCCTATCGACTAACTCTTTTATTCCTCTCCTCTGAACTATTTGACGTAAGTTAACAGTACGCCTATGGATGTATCCATGTATTTATTAGGCAGGCGGGACAAAGGGTAAAATTGCTGTACAACATAAAGCGGGATAGGTTGTCACTTTATTCGCGCCAGTTATTCAGTCAATAAAGTGTAGGCCTATATATTTCAAATTCGTGTATAGTACTATATACATTACAAAGGTTTAATTGGCATCTTTATTTCAAACGACCCGACCGACCGCGACCCGAATATCATTAAAAATATTTTTGAATGACTCGTAACCACGGGTGACCGCAGGAACTGCTCATTTTGGATCAACCCGCACATCACTGCTGTCACCATCACCATGTCACCACATACAGAGTCACCATTAGGGTGAATAGAGTTTCCTTGAATACTGTTTGGAGTCATTTTGCTCCTTAAAAATTAACTTTAAGCACACATAAATATTAGATAACTCTATCATGTTTGACTAAGCCAGAGTCAGTCAAATGACAATATAATTAATATAATTACTATAATTTAGTTAATGAGAGTGAATCAACTGTGATGATTAAGCAGAAACAATTAACTAAATCTACCTACAATTAAGCAGCTTTAATTAAATGGTTAAGTTGACTCTTTTAGAAGACCACATTAGGTGAACTTAACGAGAAGTTTTCAGTGACGTCATTACTAAATTTGATGAAACACGTTTCTCAAATTAGTAAGTAAATTCAACTCCTAAAAATATAAAGCCAAGCAATATAATATAAATATAATATAAAGCCAAGCAAAGAGAAATCTGCTGTCAACGGCTTTTTAATTTAACTGTCCCCATCTTTTTCTGTCCCACTGTTTCTCAGAAGGACTGTGTGCATTTCTGTGCTCAGGGAGTCATTCTTTTATTTTCTTCACCTCTTTATCTCTCTTTCTCTCTCTCGCTCAACTAAAATGCTATGATCTCTTGCTGGGCCAGACATTTTAAGCCCTTTTTCGCTGAGCTTTCTCTCTCTTTCCTCCCTCTGTGCATCTCTTCCACCTCTCTGGAGCACTCAAGCCATGACTTATTCATCCAACCTAGGATTTATTATGTTTGGCCATGCATTTTTAACAGTGTATTTTTTTTAGGTACACACATTTCATGGCTGAACTACATCTATGTTTTCTGAGCCATACACCAACCCCACCCCCCCCACCCCAAATTTAAATGTAGTCATCATGCACTCATCTCCACATAGTTTCAATCCTGTTTTCCCCTATGCAGTGCTGGAAAGAATGTTCAAGTTTCTTTTCTGTCATTTAAGAAAGGAGGACAGTGATAAAAAAAACGCCATACAAGTATTGCATTTAACATTGTTTATCATTAAGAATTTTTAAAATTTGTATAACAGTTGCATTTCACACATCTAACTTTGGCCAAATTCTGCAGTCCTACAAACAATCACAGCATACCTTGAATTTTAAATTGCAACAGCATTTTTTTTTACACTTGTGCAGCTATTGGAACTAAAAAAAAAATAAAATAAATAAAACATCAGTTTTTGGTTGAAAGGCAAACTCAAGCACCCCATTAGATATAGGTATCTGTTATTACACCAGGCTTAAGACAGACACAAAAAGTGATGATAAAGTGAATATTTCAGGCAGGAAAGATGTATAAGTGAGAAACAGATGAGTCAGAGAGAGCAAGACAGAGTGTTTCCGGGTTTCCACAGGCACTCTGGTCTCACTCCCTAAACTTTTACAAATACTATTTTGATATGTCAAATAGTATCCAATTCAGAGCTGAAATATGAAGATGAAATATGAAGTGAAATGTGTGGCTATATCACTTAATATTAAAGCTATTTTTATAACACTTAAAGGGGTTATATTATGTTTTTTTTTAAAGATCATTATTTTGTGTATTTGGTGTTACAGAATATGTTGACATGCTTCAATGTTCAAAAAACACATCATTTTTCAAATGCTGTACATTATTGTAGTTCCTCTATGGCCCGCCTCTCTTAAACGTATTGTTTTCTACACAGTCCCTCTTTCCGACAAGAGCAGTCTGCTCTGATTGGCCAACTGACCCAGTGCATTGTGATTGGCCTATCACGGCAAGCAATCATTGGAAATGTAATGCCGTTTTCCATAATCACAAACTTCATCCTTCAAAATAAATGTAAAGACAGTTAACAATGTCCTTTGTTTTACCATCAGTTCAAGCTCGAAAGGGGAACAGAGTGGCGTGACAGCAACCTGTCCTCCAACCAATATGCTCGTATAGGTCGTTTGTCCAAATCCCTGAAATACGACCCATCAGAGCGTATACTACAATTGTGCCCCTATCGGCAAAAGGTCGTTTTCATATTAATGTTTTGTCCTCTTTTATTTGCACTCTGGTTTGCGTTTCCTGTAGCTCAGTTTGTAGATTATTGCGTTATATCTTGATATGTAATCATGCTATCATGGGTTCGAGCCCAGGGAACGGACGTGCACGAAAATGTATATGCTCAATAAATCATAATTTAGCATGATTTCTGTGAGGGTTAGGTTTAGGGATTGGGTTAGGTGTGGTCATTCGAACGAATAAGCCACCTAGTAAAATATGTAGGAAAAACTG
The DNA here is from genome assembly GCF_963082965.1 of Carassius carassius. Taxonomy (NCBI): domain Eukaryota; kingdom Metazoa; phylum Chordata; class Actinopteri; order Cypriniformes; family Cyprinidae; genus Carassius; species Carassius carassius. Next base: position 29,962,726 of record NC_081757.1, on the reverse strand, counting down.
TGAGATCGGTGTAAAAAGCCCACACATTGCATTTAAATAAACGTGCGTTTTGATTGGTAATGACGTTATACGTCATTTCCTGACGACAGACGCAACGCGATAATGTCTAATAAAATAATTATTATTTTTACGCCCACTAGAGGGCGCTTAACTTTAAAACGTAAATATAGGTCGTAATAAATGCTTGCACAAACGACCTATATGGTCGTTTTTTTTTGTTGGAAGACAGGCTCCGTGACAGACACAGTGATGAAGCTTGTGTGTTTGCAGTACACAAGCCACGGACGGTTAAGACAGCTGACTCCACTGTGTGACCGTCTCTCTCTCTCTCTCTCTCTCTCTCTCTCTCTCTCTCTCTCACACACACGCGAAATGCAAAGGTCTGCATTTGAACATTCAGTAGCAAATACTTAAACTAATAACAAAACATACTTACAGTAGCTGATTCAGAAGCACAAGATTGTCGTAGCAAAGTCAAGAATAACCTCCTCTCCTAGGCTCACAAAACGGTCATCCATAAAATGTGTTGTAAGTTCTGCAGTTCTGTTGCAAGTAATCTTAAAGATTCCTAAATGATTCTTCTTTTGGAATGCCAATACACACAGCATCTCCCTGACATGGCTGCTTCAACACTAACTGTGGTTACTGAAACCATGCCTTCTTTGTGTGATTTCGGTGGCATTATGCAAATATTTCCACATAGTGACGTAGACATGTGGGGCTGTTTGAATGAGCTGTTTTAGGGGGGTGTGGCAGAGTCTTAACTTTGATAAAGAATATCTCTTTGGATTTGATATTTTAGTCTGTGCAACTTTACAGATCTTCTTTATGCACCAAGAGCTTGTAACACTAAAAAAGAGAAAGGACAATGTAAATTGCATCATATGACTCCTTGAAAGGTGAGGTAAGTGATTTCTGGTAGCCAATGTTGATATTTGAAATCACCAAAACATGCCCCTACCCCAAAAGTAGAGCTCCCACACATCCGTACGCAACCCAGGCAACGATAAGTTCTGTGAAACAAAAGCTACAGAACTCTTACTTCTTGCCTTAAGCCTTCTTTTGTTACACAGACGTTTTCCTCTTTTGTTTTTTATCCACCATCTCTATCTTTCTGTCACTCGACTCAGCTAATGTCTGTCCTGTGCACTGAACACTCTCTCCTCCACATCATGAGTAGACAAGCCCCTTACTTCTGTTTGGCTACAAGTTTGTTTTGCAACACGGCCCAAATCAGTTTTCTAAAGAATTTCTGAAATATCGCTAACCCCACATTTAAACTTTTATCTTGGGTTGGGAATCATTAGGCATCATATTTTGAAGTCATGTTGCAATCACACTTTGCACAGCTACCAGTTTAAAAGGGTTTCATTGATTTTTGTTTAAAAGTCAAAATAAAATACACAGGAAAACAGTTTGGTTGGCTTTTAGTAGCTCCATAAGAATGAAAAAAAAAAAAGTAAAAAAAATTCAGTCATCAAGATCTGCATGATGACAATACTGTATTTTAAAGGTCTAAATTACATTTTTAGGACTCAAATATGTGTGAGTCTTTGTGTTGAATACAAGGGTTTGGTCTGAACAGCATTTGAGTGAAGCACAAAATCCTCAAGTCGAGGCTTATGTAAATAAGGCTTATTACTCTTGTACCCTGTTCCAACATGCTGAGGTTTTTTTTTAGTCCATCCACAGTTGAAATGGCAGTACACAAAGCCAGATTTCTTTGTAAGATTAAAGCTAAGTGCAGCTACTCAGCAGCACCCAACCCAGATAAATGGGGCTTCTTCTGCTCTTTTGATGGTTTTCTCAGGAATATTAAAATGTTGCCACTGGAACAGAATGTTGTGTCAATTTAAGCAATGCAGAGGGCTAGTTTCCTCTTTCAACTCAATAAGAGCACTCCCTGAAAATTGCTTTCAATCAATGCTCACTGTTCAATGACTCATCAAAATAATGCCTCTTTGAAAATCTGTGAGAGTTTTGTATGCGATTTAGTGTGTATGAATGCAGAGTGCACAGAAAAATGCAGATAAATGAGTGTAGCCACTGTAATGGCCAGATCATAAAACAACAGGACTGTAGCTTTAGATTCAATTCTTGGTTTTCTGGAGAAAAACAGTTCCCAAAAATATAAAAGTGGTTATAAAACGTGTACAATTATAGGGAAAGAAAAGAAAAATACCTTTATTTTATATACTAATATCAGAGATTTGTTTCTAGTTTCTTGTTGCTTCACATTTGTTTCCTGTTACTTTCAATCTGTCAAGTCCTGTATTATATGTTACTGTAATTTGCATAACTGCATGTCATTTAGCAGGCATACCTCTATGCGACCTGTGTCTGGTTGAAAACCACGGGAGGGGTCTTCTGTAGTGACCCGGCACTGAATGGCACAGCCATTGATCTGGATCTTGTCCTGCTCGAGACCCAGCTCAGGAAGACTGCGGCCCTCACACACACGCAGCTGTGCGTGAACCAAATCCACACTAACAGAAGGAGAGAAAGAGAGAGACAGAGCCGTTATCAGCACTAACTGATGAATAAACCCTGAAGTGGAGAAGAATTCATTACACAACTTGGAACAGCAATCTCACTTTTATCAGACAATCACAGCTGCATAATTAATTTGCTGATCTTCTTCCTTTTGAAATGTTTTTATCCATGAAATAAGTTTGCCCACTCACACCAATATCAAGCAATCTGCTTTGATTCATTTTAATCCATTGTGATGTAGAGGTATTGATTGTCAATGAGACACGGTTTCTAATAATCCAAATCAATCCTCCCTTCATTCATCTAATTAAAGTCTTTCAGACCTGTTTCAGAGTTTGGGGAAAAAATAATAATGTAGAATTAGATTAAATGAATTAAAATGGCTATTCGAAAAGCATTAAGCACAAATTTCCCTTTTTGCTCTCTCTCTCTCTCTCTCTCTCTCTCTCCCTCTCAAAAAAAAAAAAAATATCTAGCAAATCACTTCAGGGACTAAAGCGATCTGCTATTTTAGCTGACAGGAACTATGCTAATGTTATAGCTAAGCTGCTTAACAAAGTTGATAAACCACTTCAAATGTTATTTTGAGAGAGAGGGGAATGACTTAAAAATGTATTTTATGTTCTTAGTTGGATAAAAAGCATGTGGTGTTTAAGAAGCTGCTTTGACATTTCTTTGAAAGACAGGATGTGCGCTGATGATTTGTCATGAAAATATCAAAAATAAGCACAAAACTGCATGCTGTCAAGCATTCAACATACAACCCCTGTATAGATCTTCTACTTGTCAACAGCAGCATAGGGTAATGTTAGCAGAAGCACATACTGTAAGCTATTCAGAGATCCTTATATCTGTCCATATACAACAGATAGACAGACATACATAGAAATGTAGCTCTATTATATATATATATATATATATATAAATATATATATATATATATATATACATATACACACACACACACACACACAGACACACACACACAACACAGATATAGATTATGGAAATTCCATATGAATGTGAGGTTGAACTAGTCTCAGGTTTGAATACATTTTTATCTTTGTCTGTGTGCATTTTATTTCTGCTATGTTGCTAGAATAGTGCCTATTTTGCTTAATCTACAAATTAATATTAATTCACTACAGTATGTGTATTAATTAAACATTAGCAGAGATCTTTTCATTAGCGGAGAGCCGTTCTTATTACAAACCGGTTGCAGTCTGATCCTGGGTCAACTATGGAATTAATGTTTGTTAATGGTGCAGGTAAACACAACTAGTGGACTATATTGCATAGTTACTGTAATGGCCTTAATTGAAACCAAATCTAAGGGTGAATAAAGCACACACACACACACACACACAGAGAGAGAGAGAGAGAGAGAGAGAGAGAGAGAGAGAGAGAGAGAGAGAGAGAGAGAGAGAGAGAGAGAGAGAGGACATGACCTGCCATTTAACAAAGAAATAATGAAGTACAGTACATTAGCTGTGTTTACTGTATTACTGTCAGAGCATGTGCAAGAGAAGAAAACAAATTTATATGTGAGAGCAAGTGTGTGTGAGAGAGAAAGAGAGAGAGAGAGAGAGAGAGTGGTAGGGCATTGTAAATATTACTATATTAGTATAAAAACTACTGATATAGAAACAAAGGTCTAGTGTCTGTGTGCTTGTGTATTTTGGGGAGCTTGGATCAAAAAGTATGCATCAAAAACTAGAATAGATCAAATTGTGAACTGGGGAATATCGACCGATACAAATATTGTCAAACACACAAATGCAATAGATACTCACACAGAATCAGGATGAATCTCACAACATTCTATGAAGACTGGCACATACATAAACATGCACAGCAGCCCAACAACTATTTTTATGCATTTCTAAAATTATATATCTCCAGACAAAGTGAATATCTTATCAACTTTTCAACACATGAATTTAAGCAACCAACTGAACACTTAAGCAGGTCAAGAGCCCAAACCGTAGTAAAGCAGAACACCATTTAAGTCTGATCTTGTGGAGTACCCAGCTAATAATCTTTAGTTTTCTTCTGGAGGTTGAGTACAGCCCCAGAGCCCCAGCACATTAAACTATAATGAAAGTATTATTTTTCAGCCTGTTTCTGTTTATAGCTTTTTCCCTCATTATCTGTGCCTACTAAAAATGTGGGATGTGGATGGGATGAAAATATACTGATTATACGCACAAAAAGAAATTTGAGAACAACTCTGGATGAAAGGAAAAGCAATTTTGGAAAACATATTTTTTAAACAGTGACCAGAAAATATACAGCTGTTTTTTGTCCAGAAGAATGTGGGTGAATCCACAAAATAATTTTTGACAATGTATGCATTTCAGCTCAAAACGTTGACTAATCATATGCAATACAGATTATAATAAAACTAAATTCTCTAAAAGTTGCAACTGCATAATTTTTATTATCTATGTGTCTATTATTGTCTTATTTAAGCTATATATTTTCATATATAGTTCAAATAATGACTGTTTACTGTTTACTAGTGCCATGAAATTGGCATTCTTTTCAGGGTAAACTTTACACATTTTTCTACTGTTATTTGCTACCTGATTAATTAATTTATAATTCCTTTAGTGAAATAAATGCTAAATGCATTGTAAATAGTGCATGCAAACTAAATGGAACTATCAGTGGGTGCAATTTATTTTTAGTGAATCCTTCCTTCTGTTTCGTTTTGTGGTCTCTGCGTGTGTGAAACTCCAAAGTAAGTTTGAGTCCAGAGATACTTTTAATTTCAATGGCCGCAAGGCATTCCACTTCATTAGTGATTCTTGTTTTTGCTTTCTTTTAATGAGAAACAAAATCTAATAACAGTGAGAGGACAAGCAGGAGGTGCTCATGAATAAAGCTGCACAGATAATGTAGAAAAGGAGAATATTTTGCTGAATTTTGTTATAATACTTTTAAGCAGTACTTTTCTACTGAAAGCTTGAATAAACACATCTTCATTCATTTAAAAGCCTTTATTTATTTATTTTGTAATCTGCTTCTCTTTCTTCTCACATGTCCACAATTAATGTTTTGCCAGTGGCAGTAGAATTTGTTAGTCATAAATATTTAGGTCATTCTACAGAAATGTTTTTAAATCTTTTTTTCTTCTTCTTTTTTTGTGCATTTATTTAAAGACCACATGTACCATTTTTTTTTTCTAACTTCTTTGGAAATCTTAGAGGTTTTTATGAAATATTATTTCTCAATTGTTTTAGCACATGAATTCACAGAAAAATAATGATAATGCAACAAATAATGAGATTGTTTCATTTATTTTAATCAGGTTTGTTAAAAGTGTGATTTAATGATATTAGTTAATGTGCGCAACCGTGCATTTGGTGTAACAATGAATATATATATAGATAGATAGATAGATAGATAGATAGATAGATAGATAGATAGATAGATAGATAGATAGATAGATAGATAGATAGATAGATAGATAGATAAAAAAACAGCTATAAACAAGTAATGGTGCAATCCTTTAAACCTTAACTCTTAAATTTTATCATATGTGACACATTATATTTAATGTGACAGAAAAAAAATAAAAACACAGTAACACCAGTGACACTGACACACATTAGACCAAAGATCCTTATTCTTCAACTAGTTATTAGATGAGACTAAATTATTACATTTGGCATTTAGTGAAAGCAGTTAGTAAAATAATATAAACAAATTGATCTTCACTGTGACAGTAACACCAGTGACAATTTTCATGAAAAATGTATTTTACAAAATGTCTGCTGCAAGGTATCAAACCACATGTTGTCAATCATGGTTAAGTAGTTGAATCCATTTGTATTATTATTATTATTTTTTTTTTTTACAATTCCCTAACAATAAAGTAGGTCTAGTAGAAGTAAAAGTAGGAGTGACTTCAACTAAAAGCTTCATATGAAATCATGAGATAAATGAGAATATTTCTGATAACTGAAAAGAGACAGTGGACTAAACATGGGCCTCTCTTCATAGATCTTCAGGAAACAGGATAAAGGAAGTTGAGTGATTAGTGATTCAAAATTAGTGATTTTGTTAAATGATAACACCAGTGACAAAACTCCAGGGGACCACTCCTTTCATTATATATTTTATGATATTTATTTGGCTTTTTTTAAAATGTCATTTACATCATATATCTGGTAGTAATAAATACATGATTGTATTTTAAATGGTAGAAAAATCAGTTTTTGACCTTACAATACCTGGCTGTGGGGACGAGTAAATTGCAGTGCTTGTGCTTTTTTATATAATTAATTAAAAACAAATATTGCCACATTGATGGATCAAGAAGGTGTAATTGTTCAAATAACATTGTTTCATTTTTAAACACACACACACACACACACACACACACACGTTTTTCCAGTGTAATATTTATTTAAAGGCTAGGGTAAGAAAAATGGACATTTACATAGAATAACCCATTATCTCCAGACATTAGACTGTAATTTGCAATTTTATGATACTACTACTACTACTACTACTACTACTACTACTACTACTACTAATAGCAATATTAATTCTCCCCCATGACAATTTCATTTGTAACAAACAGGACAGGCCACTGTGTCAGTGAAAGCATATAGAAGATGAATCCATCTTATCTAATATTCTGCGTAGACTCTTTCTCTTGTTGGAGTTTAATGTACAAGTAAGACTGAACCGGAGTAGAACTTTATTGTATAAAGTCAGTCTAGATTTCTGCACAAACATAGGAATAATTTAGCAAATCCTGTCTAGAACAACAATCCCAAAATTACAATGAGGTGAATGTCCAATCATGATTAATATCGTGCAATTCACAAAAACACTAGCAATCAGTACTGGTGTCAGCAGCTACATACATTTCTGTAATTTAAATATTTGCAAATGCTCTCACCTGTGGTCTGCATATAAAATACACATGCCCTTTTTGCCTATAGGCATCAGTTTATTTTCAAACGGCGAACTCATAATTAATGTCTGCCACTGCTATTGAGCTGAGACACAGAGCGAGAAGTTGAGAACGTGTGAGGTGTAGAATATCTAATGTCTTACATGCCAAAAAGGAGTAAGAGAGAGGTGTGTAAATAACAGAGAAAGGTAAGATTGCAATAAATTTGCTGAGACGTGAAAGCCTGAAAAAAAAAGCTATAGTACGGCTAAATGTATCCTTTCTTTTCCCTCCAACAATTAAATAAAGCAATGAATAATGAAGTGAAAATGTAATGTAATGTACTGTTTATACTGTATATGTGCAAAAAAACAACAACAACAAAAAAAACAATCATAGTTATTGCACTACATGCATGTTCTTTTCAGTCAGGATTTAAATTAAGCAGTCAGTAACAAGGGTTATAAAAAAGGTTGAAGACCCCTGCAATGAGCGAATATTGCTTACTTGTCTCATTCTCAATATAGATAGCCACTCACCACAGATCCAGGGTCAAGCATGTGCTGTTTTTTTAAGTCAGAGAGGTCAGACAGGACACATGTCACTCAATACTGATAAAAGATCAGCAGGATTGTGTTAATGAGTCTTTAACACCGGGCTGACCTTGAGAAGTCAAAGCCACATCCTCCCCACAAACAAACACACATACACACATCTGTATCTTCTGCATATCCGGCCGAAAATGTGTGCACAATACGTGCACGCAGATAGAAAAGCATACACTGTATGTACTGAGGGGACAAATCCATGTTTCCTATAAGCTTACTTTTACATCTATTTTCTAGCTCTTGTATTTCATCTGGGTTTCACCCTCAGCCTGCTGTTCACAGAAGCATTAATTATTGGCTTACCGCTTTTATCTGCCACCCCACACTCAAGAGTCAGAAAACACATTCAGGAGATAATAGGATAATAATGGAAAAAAAAAAAACTCAAGTAATAAATACAACATGAAAGAGACAATGAGGCCAGCAGAGACCCACAGAGAAAAAGCAGCAATAGCAAAGGACTGTTATGAGATCAAGAAAAACACAAAAATACTTTTGGACAAGAAAATCACAACTACAGATTGCTCTAGAGTTAAAGGGAAAGCAATGCTGAAACATTTTCTCCTAAGCAAGTTCAGTGTGTAGTACAGACATAACTACAGAGGGATCCAAAAGTCTGAAATCACACTGAAAATCTGTGATTTTGTTCAGTTAAACCTGCAATAAACAAAAGGTTCTAGTAACATTAAAATAAAACTAATATGTAACATTATAACAGTAATGTTTCAGATTCTGCACTCATAGTCACTAATAATAAGTAAATTTATGAAGCAAATTATTTTTTTTAAAAGATGATTATGCTTACTAATATATACTTTACTTTAACTAGTGGCACAGAAATAACACATTTCAGCTTAAATATAAACATTTATGAATATCAGTTAAGTAATTTTTTTTTATTAATGACAGCTGTCCATCAAAAATTGACACTTCTTTCATTAAGGCCTTCAAGTGCTAAATAAACAATGGTGCTCACATAATTTTTTTCTCATGGCTCAAATGAAAGAAAAAGGGGGAAAAATGCAGAAAAATGCAAGCAGAAACATAAGTCTCAGGAGGTGATAAATAATGGCAGATGTATACGTTTTGGGGGTGGTTATGGACTTTTTGAATATTCATATTGGCTGCCTATTATCTGCAAATGAAGGTCATAGATTGCTGGATCCCAAATGATGATTCCAGCTCATTTGCACTCTTATGAATATGCATGAAAAAAACCAAACTTCCAGACTTCCAGCCTTACTTTTTAAAAAAAAGCGTTTATTTATTTGCTCCTGTCATTCAGTGCAATCAAGAGGATATTAGACAGAGAATGGTAAAGGTCAGATGAGATGGAACATTCCCTTGATAGATGAGCCATGAATAAAATGTTAAAAAAATTAATAAATAAAAAAAGAAAAGCTGGAGTTTTCTCATACAGTATGATTTATTTTTGAAAGCCACCTCTGATGTAATTTTCATCAGTCTCCTTCAGGAGCCATTCAGTAACCAACAACCTGAAATATGTGTGTGTGTGAACACGTATGCAATGTTTATTTATTGGTTAGAGTTTCAGTCTAGAACACACATCACCACACTTCTCTGTGTATCTATGTTTTTCCATTATCTATGAGGCTTTTTGGCATTTTTGTTTATGTCTTCTATCTCTGACATTAAGAGAGTTTTCTACACAAGACGTTTTAATCAACATTGTAACAAATCAAGCAAATGTGTAACACAGCAACAAATCCAGTAAGTATGGGATTTCACAGATACCTTTAAAAAAAAAAAAAAACTTAAAGCTACTATAAAAATCCTCAAAAGTAAAAAAGAAAAAGAAAAAAGAAAAAAAGAAATTATGCATAAAAAGTAGTTAACAACAATTTATTTAATTTTTTTTTCTTTTATTGTTATATTACATTTAATATTATTAAAAATAAGAGTTATGTAAAATATAAATTTTAATTAATACTTCCTTGCTAAATAAAGATAACCTATAAATTAAATAAATAAATACTAATCTTACTCTAAATACCTTCACGCATTCCTAGTACTGAGGTGAAAAATAATCCATGCATCTTAATTTCACAGAAAAAAACATCTCTGATGACGTCAGTCTTATCTTTAACCATGGCCTCTTCAAACTTTATTTTGCTATGAGTGAGAGATTTATAAGTCATTAAACTGAAATATATTTGGCAGCAACTTCCAGTTCACGAGGACCTTAAAGCCAGGTAAATGTGTATTTGGACAGGTCTGACAGATAGAGTAGTTAAAGTTAAGAGAAAGTAAAAATGTGCAAAGAAACCAGCACTTCACTATCTTTATCAGAGCACAGCATGCAACTACAACAAAGCCCATTTCCAGCTTATCACACAGAGCAGGCCCCAGCACGGAGCTCCACCCTAAGGCTTATTATTCCAATCATATCAAATACAAGCAGGCATGGCTCTTCACAGCTTAGGTCATCCACATTGTTTGATGATGCACACTGGGGCTCAGCATGGAGCTCTGCTATGGGCCTCATACTGCACCTCAGTTCACAGTAAATAGGCCTGAACGTTGAGCTGCACTGTGAGGCGCGGCTGATTGAACGTAGAGTAGCTGTACAGGATTTCATCGGCCTGCAGTATGCTGAGCTGGGGAATTTGATTGAAAGCAGGTTCTGTACAAATCTACATGCAAAGATAATTTTTACACTTGCTAAAGTACTATACACAATACTTAGTGCATGTTTTCAATACTCTTAAGGCAGTCAGCACAATAGCAGTGTGGACTAAACTGAGGATTATTTAGTCTTTGCTTTGATACAAAATGCATTTAATGACCACAAAAACTCAAAACACAAGCAAGACCCTATGCAACTGTAAAACTCTTAAGTCGTCACCATCGAAAGTCGTGACATTTCGCCAAGTATGGTAACCCATACTCGGAATTGGTGCTCTGCGTTTAACCCATCCAAGTGCACACACACAGAAGTGAGAATTGAACACAAAGGAAAGAAAGACAGAAAGAAAAAGCTAAGAACAGAATTTTTACGATTAAATGGTTGTGATGTGTGGCGCGGGCCTGAGAGCCGTGGGAACGGAGCGAGACCGGTGAGTGGCGCAGGTGTCGCTCATTTCCAAACCACTCCACCGGCCTCACTCCGTTCCCACGGCTCTCAGCCCCGCCCCACTCATCACAATGGTTGATGCCCAAAATTGCCAAATTGAGAAAACTGTATTTGACTCACTATGGTTGACTCAATCTAACGCAACACATAATTTGGTTACATTGTTCAGACATAAGCAAAATATATATATATTTTTTTTTTTATATTCCTCAACCAGTATTTGGTTCTGTGCTGCACTGCAGAGTTAAAGCCTTACATCCATTTTTTGCATGCTCTTCATTTAATTTGTTGATGCGCTACATGGTCTAACCAAAATTACATCATAGAGTGCAATCGATTTGATGTGAGACAAGAAATCAGAATGAAAAGAATTTTACTTCTAGCACTGTACTTTACCTACAGTACACAGTGAATAAGACAGTACTGTGTGGATTTCAAGTGTGTCCAGTAACAGTAGAACTCTCTGCATCAAACATGGTCAGACCATCATGCACAGAGTGCTTGTGTTTTTTTTTTTTTTTTTTTTTTTCACAGACTACAGTTAACTCTTCAGATGATGTAACAACTGGATTTGTTTAGTTTACAATGTTTGTGCCATTAACCTTTTTTATTTTTGATATTGAATGATTTGTTTAAATCATATACATTTGCAGAATGTTGACAGTATATGAAAAAACTGTTATAGCACTTGCCTTTCCATTTTTCAAAATAGAATTGTTAAACGAGCCCTATTTGGACTTATCTCATGTAGATATCGGTAAAAATAAATTTACATGACATGAGCTAGCTGACGTCACTTCTTGATTGTTGCTGCTACATGTGTTTGAGCTCCATCATTTTTTTTTCTTAAAATCAATTTCATACACCGTCATTTTAATTTCTATAACATGTGAATATATCCCCAATTGTATTCTACAAAACAAACTATCTGAGCTCCTTTTAATCACTAGTTCTATTTTTATTTCCCGAGTCCACTATTACTGTAGCTTATAGTGCGCTAGCATCGCCAGTGTGGTTGCCTCTAATCTCACTTACGTTGCTAATACTCTATTCAAACACATTACCATTGTTTTACTCACGGCTACTTGCTTTAATGACAGATGTGTGTCTACCTTTGAGTGTAGGTGAGGACATGTTTGGTGCACTCGGTGCAGCTCGAGCTGGAGGCTGTGGAGAAGCAGATCCGCGACCTGGTGGAGAAGCAGGTCCAGCTGCGAGAGCGGAGAGCCATGCTGGAAACATCCTGGATTGATGCTCACAAGTCTGTGGTAACTATGCAGTGCAAAACTAACACTCCCACCACCTCTACTCCCTGTGTTTCTCTGCACAGGCCTGGCCCACCCAGGACACAATCTTCTCAGATGTCCTTTACCACGGACCTTGGGTGCACTTGCAGCAGAAAACGCAAACCAGGCACAGGGCGACAACCTCTCCCCCTCTAGTCTTCGAGATTTCCACCCGTAACAACTTCGCGCCCCTCCGCAAGATGGAACGTGACACTGTGATCGGAGGTAGAGCTTTTTCACATTTGGCTCCCAAACTCTGGAATAGCCTTCCTGATAAACTTCAGGGTTTACTCACACTCTCTTGTTTAAATCTAGACGCATCTCTTTGGCCAGGCATTCAAATAATGCATCTCATACTCTTTGTACTGCAAGTTATATCTGTTGAAAAAAATATATTATAATGGATATAATATTATTCCTTAGCATGTGTTGAATAAATCATTTTTGCTTGGTTGGAACAGCAGCTACGCTAATTATGTCTCTATTTGTTTTTCTGTTTTTGCCAAGGGATTGACATCCAGTGGTAACTAGGATTTACACAAGCTCCAGTCTGGATCCAAAACACCTGAGAAGAGATTATGCCAACCCCTCAGAGGACCTCAGATGATGCCAACCCTAAATCAACATACAGAACTACCAAATTTTGCTATACATTTGATTGCAACATATAATAAGTGCTGTTAACTGTGTTCTTCGTTTGATTACGTATTTAATTGATTTTTCCGTACATTTATCCCATATGTACATTAACCGATAGTCACCACTGATAAGCTACTACTAAATATATTGTAGAAACTTAATTTTCTGTAACGATGCTTTGCAATGATTTGTATTGTGAAAAGCGCTATACAAAAAAAACTTGAATTGAACATCAGTGATAAACTTCATTGATTCGGATGGCAATTTATTCACACTGGATGAGCTCACATGGACATATGTCAAATGCCTGGAACAATAAGAATACATAAAAAATGTAATAATATCCTATTTATTATTTGATTATTTAAATCTGCTGTTTTAAAATGGGAAAATAGACCAGCTATAGTTAAATGGTTTACATTTTATCTCTTAAAAATTAAAAATGTGGAGTTTATCAGAAATAAGTTAATGCAACCTCTTACATACATAAGGTAAAAAGTTGCTTGGTTTATATTTTGTTTATATAATTGTATAAAAAAAAGATTTCAAATGTTTATGTGCTTTTCCTCTCTTTCTTCTTTTTGTTCTTAATAGCTCTCACTCACTGTGGTGAAGCAGTCATAAAATATGGTTCTTGCAAATACTTTCTAGCAATTTCCATAATAAATATGCATGCAAATTATGGCAAAGTGCAACAGTTACTGTACGTCAGTGCTCAAAAAGGATTTAAACAGTGGATTGTTGAGTTGAGTGAGTTGTTCCCATCTTTTAAACTCAGAGGTGGATACGAACGGCAATTAAAATAACAGAGTGTTTGTCAAAAAACAGTAGGTAATTCGACTAGGGATTTTTACGCAACTGGTGGGAGAAAAACACAGTCATTCTGGATTCGAATGGCAATAAACTCACAGACTAACCCCTATATGTTGAAAATCGGGCAAAAACAGCAAACCAATGAAAATGGAGAATGGGCGCTACCGTTTAGTTGCTGGGGTTCTAATCTCTGTCAAAACAAAAGTCCTGTTTTTGACTCGCTTTCATCAACCATTCAGAAAAATTTATTGGCTAATGAGTAAATTCAAATTAAAAATGTGACCCTGGACCACAAAACCAGTCATAAGTAGCATGGGTATATGTTTTAGCAATATCCAACAATACACTGTATGGATACAAAATGATAGATTTTTCTTTTATGCCAAAAATCATTAGGGTATTAAGTAAAGATCTTGTTCCATGAAGATATTTTGTAAAATTCCTAGCGTAAATATATAAAAACGTATTTATGGATTAGTAATATGCATTGCTATACTTCATTTGGACAACTTTAAAGGCGATTTCTCAATATTTTGAATTTTTTTTTTTTTTGCACCCTCAGATTCAAAATTTTCAAATAGTTTTATCTCAGCCAAATATTATCAAATTCTAACGATCCATACATCATTGGAAAACATATTTATTCAGCTTCCATGCCATGCATCTCTCTAAAAGTGTACAGACAAAATATTGGCTGATACATCTGTCCACAACTACTAGAAAATACCCAAAGAAAAGAAAAAAAAGCAGATGCCTAATGCACATCGAAAGGTTGCTGGTGGAGTTGTAAGCAAAGGTCACTCCAGAGACTGAGATTCTGTTCTGTCATCATTGTGTCCTTCAGTAAGGCTGTTAACCTGACTGCTCTAGGGGAACCATTTCTGCAATTAGTGTACTAGGATGACAAATGTCTGCTAAATGGCCAATAACAACACACACAGAGCCATAAAGACCCTGATCACACCATACAAGAGTAAGTCATGTAAGCTTAAAAGGCAACCTCTCAGTTTATTGTAGAGCGTGTTTTCAGAAAAAGAAGTTGGACTAAAATACGAATAGAAACAGCAGAGGGTAAAGCTCCAGTGCAGAGCTACATCCACCAGGAGCCATTACATTTAATTAAATCCTTCTTTGCAATGCCCTAAGCACATAAAGCTAGCGGCTACTGTTCTACAGACCTCCAACAGATTTTAAAGGAAATACAATACCACTAGGGCTTCCATTTATATCCTGATCTAAGAATAACTCCATTTGTCCAAACTGCACAGCAGAGATGGTAAAACTGGTTTGGGATCAGCACAGAAGAGTGTTAGAGGATGATGACCTCTGAGGACGTTTCTGTGCTTTGATTTATGATGCTAGAACAAGAGTTTGGGGGAAGGAAGGTAAGGATCAATATGAACTGGAGGATCCTCAATAGAGCAACCAATCAGAATCAGAGAAGAGGAACTCAATTCATATTTCAAAGAATGTGTCAACAAATGATGACAAATCTCAATGGAGCATTTCCCTCTGTACGAATATAAATGCACTGTCAGCAAATAATGCTGTAATGAGCTTGAAAAAAAAAACAAAGTGTTTAAAAAAGAAGTAATGTTAGAAATTATTGTTTAGGGAGTCCATCTAATCCACCCAGTCATATCACAAGAATGTGAACAAAAACAAACCTATAAGAATTATCAGGGAAAAACAGAAGAGATGAAGGACGAGAAAGAGGAGTCCAAACAAAAGCCAGAGAGGATGAGAGAGTAGCGATATGACAGAGAGAAATAAAGAAATGGAAGAAAAACAGGAAAGAGACTAAAAGAAGAGGAAAGGGGAAGGGAAAGGTTGTGAACTAAATCACAGAGACTGATAAGGGTATTAGTGTCAGAGAGAAAGGTGAAATAGGTTTTCTGGTACTGGTTCACCAAAAACCCTCACTCACTTCTCACTTTAGCCTTTATTTCTCTTAGTTTTCAGCCTCTTTTGCAGTTTATCCTTGTTTTGGTGTCCTCTTCTGTCTCAAACAGTGCAACCCAAAATAAAAGATCTACTGTGGCAATTTAGAGACTTTGTTGAATGGTCATTACTCAGTATGTGGTGGGCTACCCAGAACACACATATATCCGCCTGCACAAACACAAACACCATTACAGTTTATATACATCCACATGGATAAGCACAACAACTTTGGCCATATTTCACTCCCAAATCTTAAGAAGTATAATACAGCTTGAAAAACTATCAAGGACCATCAGGATTTTTACACATTATTTTGACAATTCAGTACTGTATTGTGTAAAGAAATAATGATAAATTATTCAAATTGTATCGTTTGTAAACATTTTGGTAGTCCGTGTTATTTAAATTTTATGTAAAACATGTAATCATTATTTAATGTACTGAATTTAATTCACGCTAATTTACATTAAACAAAACGTCTAAGGTAACGTATGTAACCCTGGTTCCTCGAAGGAACGAGACGCTGCGTCGAGAACGTTTGGGGAACGTTTGGGGAATGCGTCCAGCGTGACGTCTCTGAATAATGTGTATAATCAGTCCAAAAGGAAGGGCGAGACATCATAGGCGGGTGACGTCAGAGACCAGGAAGCATAAAAGCATGGAGGAAACATGTAACCAGAGGGTTTCTGCTCACTGACTGGCCACCGAGAGGGGCGCGGTAGGCCACCATGGCTGCCACGTAGACCTTCAGGGTGAAGTGGGTCAACCCTGCGGAGAGCCTGCAGGAACTCCAGCACTTTACCATCCGGGCAGTTAACTGGGTCGAGCTGGCGGTCTCCGCACCACGAAGTGAAAAGCTTCCACTTCAAGGCATAAAGTTTCCTCATTGAGGGAGCTCTGGATTGGAGAACGGTCTTACAACATCGGTTGAGAGACCGGAAGCTAAGAGTTGTCCCTCCTCAGAGACCACACCTACAGCCTCTAAGCTCCATGCGGGGGCGAACCCTCCACCTGCGAGAGGAGATCTCTCCTGACGGGAACCTTCCATGGAGTGCCGTCAAAAAGAGAAATCAGGCCCAGGAACCATTCCCGGCCGGCCAGAACGGGGCTACTAACAGCAGCCGGACTCCGTCCCGGCGCACTCTCTCCACAACTCCAGAGAGCAGAGCAATCGGGGGAAAAATGTACAGATGAAGCCTCGGCCACGTCTATACCATGGCGTCCAGCCCCAGTGGAGCTGGATGAGTCAGAGGAAGCCAGAGGGGACAGTGGGATGTCTCTCGAGTCTCGAGAACCCCTTGGTCTTGAGCCATTACTGTAGGGGTCTCATGTACAGCAGGGCAATAGTATTCACGTTGGACGCAGCTGCCATCAGACCCAGCAATCTCCATGACTGCTTGACAGTGAGTGATCGGCCTTCTCTCACTCTCGCGACTGCAGTGAGGATCGACTCGATCCGAGCAGGTGACATACGTGCCTGCATCGTGGTCGAATCCCACAACATGCCCAGATAAGTGGTTCTCTGTACTGGAGAAAGCACACTTTTCTTGGCATTAAGTCTTAACCCCAGCTCTTTCATGTGAGCGAGAATGACACCTCGGTGCTGAACCGTCATCTGCTAAGATTGAGCTGATATCAACCAATCGTCAATGTGGATGAGTCGTGAAAGTGTGGGGTGAGAGTGCAAGGCCAGTGGAAAATCCGTATTGGTAGGCTTTTGCCCCCAAAAGCAAACCTCAGGAACGTCCGATGAAGAAGGATGGAGATAAGTGCATCTTTTTGATAGATCGTGACACACCAGTCCTTGGACTTGGCCTGTGCAGGCATGCTAAACTTCAGTCCCCTGACTGAGCGGTTCAAAAAACACAGATCTAAAAAAGGACACAACACCTCATCCTTCCTCGGAACAGTGAAGTACCGGCTGTAGGACCCGGACTCTGCAACCCAAGGAGGGACCACCTCGATGGCCTCCGTCCTCAGAGAGAGTCTACTTCTGTTCCATTACCAGAGCCTGCTTGGGGCCCACCAGAACTGGATTCTGTGGCCTCTCACTACAGTGTGCAGGACCCACTGAGACACATTTGGCAGTAGTTTTCACTCTGCCAAATAGTCTACCAAGGGAATCAGCCTCTCAAGAGACTGTGTCTTTTCCCGAACTAGAAAATACAAAAAAAGTCCAAACCAAGTTAAGATTAATAATTTAATTGAGGATTAACAAATAAAAATCAGAAGCAATATGGATAAACAAATGATAAAGCTTGGCTTATTGAATATCAGATCCCTTTCTACGAAAACACTTTTGTAAATAATATGATCACTGATCATAATATAGATGTACTCTGTTTGACAAAAACCTGGCTAAAACCTGATGATTACTTTATTTAAAATGAGTCCACCCCCCAAGATTACTGTTATAAACATGAGCCGCGTCTAAAAGGCAAAGGTGGAGGTGTTGCTCCAATTTATAACAACGTTTTCAGGATTTCTCAGAGGGCAGGCTTCAAGTATAACTGGTGGTGCTTCATATAACATTATCCAGAGAAACAAATGTTAATGATAAATCCCCTGTTATGTTTGTACTGGCTACTGTATACAGGCCACCAGGGCACCATACAGACTTTATTAAAGAGTTTGGTGATTTTACATCCGAGTTAGTTCTGGCTGCAGATAAAGTTTTAATAGTTGGTGATTTTAATATCCATGTTGATAATGAAAAAGATGCATTGGGATCAGCATTTATAGACATTCTGAACTCTATTGGTGTTAGACAACACGTTTCAGGACCTACTCATTGTCGAAATCATACTCTAGATTTAATACTGTCACATGGAATTGATGTTGATAGTGTTGAAATTATTCAGTCAAGTGATGATATCTCAGATCATTATTTAGTTCTGTGCAAACTTCATATAACCAAAATTGTAAATTCTACTTCTTGTTACAAGTATGGAAGAACCATCACTTCTACCACAAAAGACTGCTTTTTAAGTTATCTTCCTGATGTATCCAAATTCCTTAGCATATCCAAAACCTCAGAACAACTTGATGATGTAACAGAAACTATGGACTCTCTCTTTTTTAGCACTTTAACCCTCTGAAGTCTAAGGGTATTTTTGGGTCCTGGAGAAGTTTTGTCATGCCCTGACATTTGTGCTTTTTTCAGTTTCTTATAAATATCTAAATGGGTAAAGTCTAATCTCAGTGTAATCAGCACAAACTGGGCTGTAATAATATGTGATATTATTGTACGTACATGATTGTGTTTTTGAGAAAAAAAATGTTATGCGTGGTTAGTGAAAAACTAAAAATGTTAAAACACTTGAATAAGGCAAAAAAACACATAAAGAACAATGGTTCCCGGGATTTTTGAGAACTGGAGCTTGTAGCCTAGAATTTTTCTTTCTAAATTATGTGAAAATCATCTTGTTTACTCACTTACAGAAAACAATATATTGATTTAAATTTTCTAAGACACTTTTTGTTGGTAAAATTTGTAACGGATATGCAGGAAATCGATTCATGGGTTCTGAACTAATGAATCACGGTTCGTTGAATCTAAAACAATGCAAACCCCAAAGTTTGTAGATTTTGAATCCAAGCATATAAACCCAACTCTTTATAAACTAAATGCCTGGCCTGGCGCCAGCCTGGCTGGATTTAAATTATTTACGACACAGGATGAGACATTCCAAAGTCACGTGAGCAGCCTCAAAGGAGAAATTAACTCTCCTTTCAACTTACACACACCCACGCACACACACACCCACAAATGTTTTATCTTACACTCATCATGTAAATCCTTAATAATGTGTATTTTGAATAGGTTTGTGTATTGCATAAAAATGGTTAATCCTGTGATGTGAGGATTATAAGTATGACTTGTAAATAGGAAATGTTTCTCCTCATTTTAACTTTCTCAAATAGAATCATGAGCTGTAACCCAACTCCTTCAGAGTCGTAAACTTTACGACTGCATCTGGGAGAAACAGGGAAGCCAGCTCTCTGTGGAATTGTTATAAGGAAAGAGAAAAGCACCTTTTTAAGGGTATAAAATATATCGCTTTTTGTGCTTAGATGTCTCCCCATATCAAATTGGAGTATCTGCAATTTTATCATGTGTTAATCAAATTTTAAATGTGTGTAATTCTGCATTTGAATGTAATTTCAGGTTTTTGATCATTTATATATGTCACTTTTGGGGTCTGCTTAATCGTCATGCTTTGACGAACTCATTTATCTAAAGCAAATTAATGAAAAATGTATTAATCTGGAATTATGAACGTGCTAGGATATCACTGTTGAAATCTGATAAACCCTAATTTATTAAAGTGGGTGTTTCCCCAGAGACAAAGGAACTTTTTCCCGCTTCAGATTGCGGACGTTCATTGGTTGTTCACGCGAACAAAGGCGTGAACCAGTCGAGCTATAAGGACTGACCCAGGAAGTTCCTCCCTCTGTCTCTCTCTTCTGGTCCTCGCTCTTCTCGTACACGCTGCTCGTCCCTCTGCGCGGCCTTGGGCCGCGCGCCTATCGGCGTCCCCCTCAGCACAGGGGCTGAGAGGACAGCCATTCTCATGACTCCTTCGGAAGCTTTCATTTTCGTTGTTTTGTTTATTTTCTTTACTAAGTTTATTCACCTATTCGCCTCTCAACACGAGGAAGACGAACTCTGAAACATTGCTTTCTTTGAACTTTCAAATATCGCGCGATTCCGCAGCAGCCCAGACACAGAGAGGACAAGCCCAGACTGACGCACGCTGCACGCCCACGCCGCTTTCGCATACACAAAAGAGAAAAACTTGCAAGTATCGATTCTCTATAGATTAAAATGCTGCTAAAGTTGTCTATGATTTGAGTTTAGGTTGTCTCTCAAGGGTTAATGTCTGTTGGTTTACATAACTATTCTCTCACTTATCCTCTTTCACTCTCATTCTCTCCCTCTCCCTCATTTGGATTTCGTTATGTCTTGTACAAAGTTTACAGTCTATATTGTCGTACGCGTATTTACTCTGTATAAATCGTAGTTGATGTATTATTAGTTCAATTATTAAATTCCATATATTCCAGATTGTCTGTCTAAGTTGCTCATGTTACGAAGTCAATGAAATGCCGATCTTAGCTACAAAGCTCATATGTTACTTTTAAGTAATATAAATTTTATAAGGACAGGAGAATGGTTTCATGGCCAGAGACTATTTGTCCTGGAATTATAAGAAGTGATAGCGTTACTGAAAATTAATAAGTGAATCTTACGGCCGTTTGCTGGATGAACCACGTTTGATTTACATTAATTTCTAGTAAAAGATATCACAATAATTGATATGAAGAATAGAATATTGAAATATTGATGAGTAAATTACAGTGCCTTGTGATGAGTTATTAATATATACAATTGACCTATTTTTCATCTTCAATAATTTTAATGCAACTGTAATATGATATATATATATATATATATATATATATATATTAATCATATTCCTGATTAATTACCCAAATTCCCTATATCATTTGAGTTAATTATTATGTACAACCCAGTGCGGCTACAAATTCATATGCGAGTAGGCGTCAATGAATATCATGAATATCATTGTGATTTACACCTGAGAAGACAAAGGCCTGCATAATGAGCTGCATAAGGAGCCATTCAGTCACTGTGTCACTGAGAGGGAAGAGTTACAAGAAAGAATGTGAAGACAAAATAAATCTATATAATTTTATGTTTGTAGTTTATTTAGAATATATTTAATTATCCCACAACATAATTTAATATCCACTTGGGGGAGCAGTTAAACAGTTTATCAGGAACAATCAAAGCTGACTTTCAAACTAACTTTTTGCATCATTACTCAAGGTCACACAAACCTTCAGAAATCCTTTTAACAATCTTATTTTCTACAAAAAAAATAAAATGTATTGTTATTATTATTATCAGTATTATTATTATTATTATTATTAATGTTGAAAAGAGCTGAGAATATTTTTTCAGGTTTTTTAGGGGGGATAAATTAAAAGAACACCATTTTTTGTTACATTTGTTACAGTTACATTTATTTGTTACATTTATATTATTTACATCAAGCTTTTGAATGGTATATATTGTATATTGTTATTGAAACTTCATAATGTTTCACTTGATTATACATTTAGTCAGGAATTATAGTTTGGAAAAGTCTTTGGAAAAAGTCTAACTAGTAAAATGTTTACACGTTATGTGAAAACTAGCACAAGTATATAAATAAATAAAAAGAGACTTACTCATGTTTATGATCTCTGCTGAATAAAGTGCTTCATTCTTTTTTTTCTGAGGAAATCCATTTCTCAAATCCTCAACCACATCACATCTTTTTGGGGTGAATTATGCCTTATTCCTCTCATCGTGAAGCAAACAGTAAAATAAAAAACTTGAAGAACAGTCTCGCTGCTTTCTTCTGTTATGGGCATATTCAAGCCGCGCGCTTCAGTTTGAATCTGAATAGCACGTTCAGCGCGGGGCCGTGGTCACATTAGATAAAATGAAGGGAGACATGAAAAACAGACATCGCGTTGTTTTCATAGGGATTACTTTAACACAGAATATCTGTTTTCGGCAGCACTTATTTTGTTTAAAAGTAGACATGTCAAGCTTTCTATAGATATCTCTCTCATGTCTCTTCGTTGAGTATTCACGGAGTTACAGTTCCTTTTAATGACGTGTTTGTAAATGAAGATCAGCGCAGACAAAGGCTGCAGACAGCACACCTTGTTTGCTATCTTTTTTTTAAAAGTGCACAAAGTTTTGTTGTTATTATGTCTGTATCCAAAAAAAGTAGACCCTTTACAGATTCGATTGATGTATTGCTCTTATCTGTACGATTAAAGCTGAAAGTGTAATTTAAGTTCTTTTCGGGGTTATCAGGAGAAAATGACTCATAACGCGTATCCGCGTTAATCGACTCCAGGGGGTTAAATAAAGTTGCTCCTTTACGCTTAAGGAAGGTTAAGGAAAACAGTTTGACACCATGGTATAATGAGCATACTCGCACCCTAAAGAGAGCAGCACGAAAAATGGAGCGCAGCTGGAGGAAAACCAAACTAGAGGTATTTTGTATTGCTTGGCGGGAAAGTAACCTATCCTACAGAAAAGCATTAAAAACTGCTAGATCCGATTACTTTTCTTCTCTTTTAGAAGAAAACAAACATAACCCCAGGTATTTATTCAATACAGTGGCTAAATTAACGAAAAATAAAGCCTCAACAAGTGTTGACTTTTCCCAACACCACAGCAGTAATGACTTTATGAACTACTTTACTTCTAAAATTGATACTATTAGAGATAAAATTGCAACCATTCAGCCGTCAGCTACAGTATCACATCAGACAGTGCACTATAGACCCCCTGAGGAACAGTTCCACTCATTCTCTACTATAGGAGAGGAAGAATTGTATAAACTTGTCAAATCATCTAAACCAACAACATGTATGTTAGACCCTATACCATCTAAGCTCCTAAAAGAGGTGCTTCCAGAAGTCATAGATCCTCTTCTGACTATTATTAATTCCTCATTGTCATTAGGATATGTCCCCAAAACCTTCAAACTGGCTGTTATTAAGCCTCTCATCAAAAAACCACAACTTGACCCCAAAGAACTAGTTCATTATAGACCAATCTCGAATCTCCCTTTTCTGTCCAAGATACTAGAAAAGGTGGTATCCTCACAATTATATTCCTTCTTAGAGAAAAATGGTATATGTGAGGATTTCCAGTCAGGATTTAGACCATATCATAGTACTGAGACTGCTCTCCTTAGAGTTACAAATTATCTGCTCTTATCATCTGATCGTGGGTGTATCTCTCTACTAGTTTTATTGGATCTTAGTGCTGCGTTTGACACAATTGACCACAACATTCTTTTGCATAGACTTGAACACTTTGTTGGCATCAGTGGAAGTGCATTAGCATGGTTTAAATCGTACTTATATGACCGCCATCAGTTCGTAGCAGTGAATGAAGATGTATCATATCGATCACAAGTGCAGTATGGAGTACCGCAAGGCTCAGTACTAGGGCCGCTACTCTTCACGCTTTATATGTTACCCTTGGGAGATATCATCAGGAAACATGGTGTTAGCTTTCACTGTTATGCTGATGATACTCAGCTCTATATTTCTTCGTGGCCCGGTGAAACACACCAATTTGAAAAACTAATGGAATGCATTGTCGATATTAAAAACTCTTGAAAAAAAATTCTGAAAAAACAGAGGTGTTAATTATAGGACCTAAAAACTCTGCTTGTAATAACCTAGAACACTGTCTAAGACTTGATGGTTGCTCTGTCAATTCTTCGTCATCAGTTAGGAACCTAGGTGTGCTATTTGATCGCAATCTTTCCTTAGAAAGCCACGTTCGAGCATTTGTAAAACTGCATTTTTCCATCTCAAAAATATATCTAAATTACGGCCTATGCTCTCAATGTCAAATGCAGAAATGTTAATCCATGCATTTATGACCTCAAGGTTAGATTATTGTAATGCTTTATTGGGTGGTTGTTCTGCACGCTTAGTAAACAAACTACAGCTAGTCCAAAATGCAGCAGCAAGAGTTCTTACTAGAACCAGGAAGTATGACCATATTAGCCCGGTCCTGTCATCACTGCACTGGCTCCCTTTCAAACATCGTATAGATTTTAAAATATTGCTTATTACTTATAAGCTGAACTAGCTGCTCTGGAAACCTCCCAGGAGGTCCCGAGCCTCTTAGCACCGCTACGTTTCCGGGCAGTAACTGAGAGAAGCGCTCACTGGAGACCGCTGTGCCCTGGAACACTGGCAGGGTTGGCAGATCGATCTCCTGAGGGCACTGAGGAGAGACGGGCACCGTGTAATGCGGTGTACACCGCTCTTCCCCAGAGGGGCCTGCCCTTCGAGGTCCTGAGCCGCAGCATCAGGACTCTCGTAGCTGAAGTCTCATAAAAACGACGGTCCTCAGACCCACGTCGTCTGCTAGGAAGACTAGACCAGAGCCTGCTCGGGGCAGGACCCCATGAAGTACACTTGGCAGGGGCTCCCACAACGCCATGTGACCTCCTAAGGAAACCAGTCTCGCGAGACTGGCCTCTGGTGTGCCTAGAGTCACTAGCTTGGTGCCCTGAAGCAGCGGACCGGCAGGGGACGACCGTACTAGCTGCTCTAGAGACTTCCGTAGAGGTAGCGAGCCTCTCAGCACCGCTACGTTTCCGGGCAGTAACTGAGAGAAGCGCTCGCTGGAGACCGCTGCGCCCTGGAACATCGGCAGGGTTGGCAGATCGATCTCCTGAGGGCACTGAGGAGAGATGGGCACCGTTTAATGCGGTGTACACCACTCTTCCCCAGAGAGAGCTGGCCCTCAAAACGTCCTAGGCCTTACACGTCAGGACGTTATGATGAAGGCTATCCAGCGAAAACAACGGTCCGTACAACTGCTTTCCACTAGAAGCCTTCGGCCTGGGAGCGCCACTCTGACTCTACCATCTGCGGAGTACAAAAGTGACACCCCAGGCACGAGGGGCTGGAACATGTTTGGGACTGCTCCGCCCAGCAGCCCCTGACCGCCTCAACCTCCTCAGAGGAAGAGCGGTACACATGTGTTCTCACATAAGAAATTACATCCCTAGAGCCCCTGCACATCTAACTTCACATAGTCAGATAAATATTAATACACAGTCGTGGCCAAAAGTTTTGAGAATTACATAAATATTAGTTTTCAAAAAGGTGCTCCATCGTGCTGGAAAATGCATTGTTCTTTACCAAACTGTTGTTGGATTGTTGGAAGAAGTTGCTGTTGGAGGGTGTTTTGGTACCATTCTTTATTCATGGTTGTATTTTTGGGCAGAATTGTGAGTGAGCCCACTCCCTTGGATGAGAAGCAACCCCACAAATGAATGGTGTCAGGATGCTTTACTGTTGGCATGACACAGGACTGATGGTAGCGATCACCTTTTCTTCTCCGGACAAGCCTTTTTCCTGATGCCCCAAACAATCGGAAAGGGGCTTCATCGGAGAATATGACTTTGCCCCAGTCCTCAGCAGTCCATTCACTATACTTTCTGCAGAAGATCAATCTGTCCCTGATGTTTTTTTTGGAGAGAAGTGGCTTCTTTGCTGCCCTTCTTGACACCAGGCCATCTTCCAAAAGGCTTCGCCTCACTGTGCGTGCAGATGCGCTCACACCTGCCTGCTGCCATTCCTGAGCAAGCTCTGCTCGGTGGCTCTCCGATCCCGCAGCTGAATCCTCTTTAGGAGACGATCCTGGCGCTTGCTGGACTTTCTTGGACGCCCTGAAGCCTTCTTTACAAGAATTGAACCTCTTTCCTTGAAGTTCTTGATGATCCTATAAATTTTTGATTTAGGTGCAAACTTAGTAGCCACAATATCCTTGCCTGTGAAGCCATTTTTATGCAACGCAATGATGGCTGCACGTGTTTCTTTGCAGGTCACCATGGTTAACAATGGAAGAACAATGATTTCAAGCATCACCCTCCTTTTAACATGTCAAGTCTGCCATTCTAACCCAATCAGCCTGACATAATGATCTCCAGCCTTGTGCTCGTCAACATTCTCACCTGAGTTAACAAGACGATTACTGAAATGATCTCTGCAGGTCCTTTAATGACAGCAATGAAATGCAGTGAAAAGGTTTTTTTGGCATTAAGTTAATTTTCATGGCAAAGAAGGACCATGCAATTCATCTGATCACTCTTCGTAACATTCTGGAGTATATGCAAATTGCTATTATAAAAACTTAAGCAGCAACTTTTCCAATTTCCAATATTTATGTAATTCTCAAAACTTTTGGCCACGACTGTATAGTAGTCAACAACCAGACGAGTCAACACGGTCTGATGTAGAAAAAACTCACATAAAGATGAAACAATGTAATACACGCTTTGCCTTGGCAGCGTGCATGTCTATTTTTATTTATATATATATATATTAGTGCTGTCAACGTTAACGCGTTAACGCATGCGATTAATTTTTGTCTGGTTTAACGTGTCAAAATATTTAACGCAATTAACGCAGCATCCATATTTTCTGCCATCCGTTGGCTAGCTTTACATTATATGATCACGCTCTTATTCATTTAAATGCTTTTAAACATTTCAAGCGCGGCAAGACAAAAGAGAATGCGCTGTCTGTGAATGCCCTTATGTGACGCATACACACATACACACACACACAATGCATAGACAGGGCGCCAGAATCCAGTTCTCTTAAGCGCTTGAACTAACAATAAACATCCCAAAGTGCCAGTTTTGTCGATTATCCTCATAAGAGCAATCTTAAATGATTTATATAAAGTCTAAAATGAACAAAAAGAGTTGTGAGA
This sequence comes from Carassius carassius, assembly GCF_963082965.1. Classification (NCBI taxonomy): domain Eukaryota; kingdom Metazoa; phylum Chordata; class Actinopteri; order Cypriniformes; family Cyprinidae; genus Carassius; species Carassius carassius. The sequence continues at coordinate 29,935,596 of NC_081757.1, read as the reverse complement.
GAATGAGGCGAGATCCATAGACAGTATATAAACGGTGAGATCCGCGTGTCTGTCTGCTCTTAAAGGGACAGCAGCCAATAAAGCTTCCTGTCAGTAAAGTTAAAGAACAAAGGGAACAGAGAAAATGACTCGCTGCTCTTGACTAAATAACTTTTGTAGCTTTAATAAGGATTAACTATTTAATTTATAGTTTATGCAGTGCAGACTGCATATAACTTTGATAACTTCATTAAATTTCTGTATATTTCCTAACTGTTAAGACAGGAAGGGCAGGAGTAAACATGACATGACATGATAAGTTTACTTAAATTAAAAACTGTTATATTTTTGAAGCCTAATAATAAATGTAAAAAAAATGGCCTTCATTCATAAAAAGATGTCATTTAAACAAGTATTTAAATTTAACTGTGAAATGATTACATTAAAAAATATATTAAAAACGTACAAAAACATTTCTTTTTTTATTGCGATTAATCACAGAAAAAATGTGTGATTAATCTAGTTAAAGTTTTTAATCGATTGACAGCACTAACATATATATATATATATATATATATATTTGTATTTTAAATTTAAAAAACCGCAACCGCAAGATCGCATGCACGGATACACTCCTCAGAGCATGCCCGGCGAGAGAGCATGCAGCAGCAGCAGTGAGCTATCTCAGAGGGCGAAGAAACCGCAGCTCTGGTTTCCAAGCCTGGAGAACGAGTTCTAGATCTAGTAAACACGGGTGGAGATAGGATGAGCCGTCTCCAACCCGTTCGCCAGATCATGTGCGATTCCCGCTATCGCGGTCGCCGCCGTGCCTCAGCCCCAGCGCGACCGTGACCGCAAGATCGCATGCTCCTCAGAGCGTGCCCGGCGAGAGCGGAGCGCTTAACAGCGAGAAAAGCACAATCAGCCCCCGAGAGCCGACTGCGCGAGCTCCACTCTTCATTAATGCTGCTTATTATAATATTAGGCATAATATGCTTGTGTAACTGGTGCTTGTGTGACTGGTGCTTGAACAACTGGCGAGCTCATCGACGCCTTTCCATATCAATCTCCTCTGAGAAAGACAGGCAGCGTGTCACGCCCTTTCATCGGGGAGAAAGTACCGCAAACACGGGCTTCCGAAGCCCAGAGAGCGGGCGCCGGATCTGGTGGCTAAGAAAGAAGATAGGGACTTGCTGCCCGTCTTACATTCCTTCCAGCAGATCCGAAAGCGAATCCCGCTAGCACAACCACCGCTCTGCCTCGGCAAAAGCGGGGCTGGCACCGCAAGAAATGCCAGTGAAAGCTCTCTCCTCAAAGAGAGCCTTCTGAGAGTGAAGCAAAGGCTCGCATCGCAGCCGTCAATCCCTCAAGAGCTGACACTACGCGATTCACTCTCAAGCAGACAACACATGAGCTGCGTGTGTCCCTACCTTTTTTTTTTTTTGCCAGGGAAAACACACAGCCTGAATGCTGCCTGCTCCTGCCCAAAACTTCTCTTGATTGAAGCTTTGACAATGGAGTTTATCAGTGGACAAACGACACTAAATAAGACTCACAAACAGATTTTCATTACTGGTTGTCAGCATTACAGTAATGAGGGGGGAAATGTGCTTAACTGTGCTTAATCATGAACAAGATGTCTTAATAGTTTACCCAGACAGATTAATGAAATAAAATGTGGGGGCAACTGTAAGTCTCCTGTTTCTCAGCATCTTGCTCCCGAGGGGAAAAAATATATATTCCAATAATCTCTTGCGTTCTCCTTTAGAGTTTCAGATGAGTTCTTAACTATGTCTAAAGGCGGGCATACATGGTTTGATTTTTGCTGTCGTATGAGTTCGCATGTGATTTTTTTCAATCGTGTGGAAATTGTGTATGCTCGTATGGTCGCGGCTCGTATCATGTGCGAGGAATTACGAGCCGAGCAGAGTGCCTTATGAGCACTCTCCAACCTCCCGATCATTTTTAAACATGTCTAAAAAGTCTGTGAGCTATCGGTTTGAATTTGTGACATGTGCGGTTGAATAAAAGATAAAAGATAAAAGAGATGGATAGTATGTTAAAGGTGCTTTATGTAAATTTTTGACTTTACTAAAGTATAAAAAACACCATAATATGTTTGCAGATATTTAAGAAACATGCTAAGATAGCATACTTGTTTATCTGAAAAACAATGCTACAGTCAGTTATTCTCCTTTGAAAATATGTGTTCCAGGTCGGAATGTCTATCTCTGTTTTGGTCTGTGTAACCCACCCACTGCCGGTTTACCCAATTGTATTTCGTCACCCCAGGTTGCCAGTTGGCGGAAAACACAGAGTATTTCATTTCATTCATCGTCAAGTGCGTTGGTGCCGTCAATCTGGCATCCTGCATGTGTCAAGTCTGAGGAGGAGGGGCTGGGTGAAAAAAACCCTTTCCAATATTTTGAATTTGGACTGTAATACCTAGTTCAACCACTCTGTGTCAATCCTACATACAGCAGCTTTAATATAAACTAAATAAAATTGTAGGAAAAAATACAAATAAAAATATAGAATGGTCTTTCCCCTATCAAAAGCACATTTCCATTTTTCCATTACAATAAGCATGAAAAATAAATAACAGTGTTTTTATCAAGTCCAAAACACACAGTCACACTTTATGACATTAAACACAAACAGAAACCACAACGAATGGATCACATTAGCGTATAAAACGGAATATATTATTAATCTTTCACAGACATACACACACACACACACACACACACACTTTTTGCAGCAAAATAAACGTACAAATTTGACTGCATTACAGACCATCTATATTTCCCCATGTAAAGACGGCAGTATAATATCCATACAAAAGACAGACTAATATTCATTATATATTTAAGTAAATCCTTTGCAAATCTAAGATGGCAGCACACGCAATGAGAGCCTATTCAAAGCAGCACTGTCAACTACACTTGACAACTCTGATATCTATAATGTATGAGACTCCATTTCTGTGGTGAGGAACTTGTGCTGGAAAACAAAGATACATTTGTGTGTGTGTATGTGTGTAGAGGAGGAATGAAAGGAGCGCTATCAATCATTTGACTCATCAGTGCATTAATGTCTGGGTGCTTGTCAGCATGGGTGTGTACGTGTGTGTGCGTGTGTGATGAGATCAGGCTCATCTCTGTGTCATTATGGAGCAGCTCACAGGTTATCAGGGGAGGTGAGAGCTATTTATAACACCTTTTTACTTTTCCTTCCACTGTCTCACACTCTTTTTCTCCCATTCGACATGCTGTTCCTAACACATGTTCTCTCTTCCTACCATCCCTCTCTCCCCTTGACCAACTTCTCAATGTGGGGTGGCAGACAAGCATTTATCCTAGACACTATACACTGACCGTTTGCAAACATGTACAACTGCATATGGACGCAAATTCACATGCATGCTGCATGTCCTCACACACTTATAATATTCTGGCCTATGCATTTTTTGCAATCATTTACTTCAGACTGTCATATGGGGAGGTACATATTAAAGAGCTGTAATTCCTTAATCTTTCCTCCAATCCTCCAACTGTAATAAATATACTCACATTAAAGCTGAGTGTGCACTTTAAGCCCATATTCATTATATAACTGTAACTTGAATATGGTTTGGTCAACAGCTAAAATAACAAACAATTGTGCCTGTGTCCACACACACACACACACACACACACAGATGCTTGACAGTTGAATTAATTACAGAGTACATAATGTTTGTCCTTCTTAGAATTCGCTTTGATTAAAAAAAAAAAAAAGCATCTAATACAATATAATAGCAAACGTAAATGTAATATCCTCCAGACATTCTGATTCAGAGAGATGAATATAACACAAACACAAATTTAATGTTTAGCAGATGCAAAGTTAAGCTTACATTTTGGAAAATAGCCCAAAACAAGCTATAAATCTAGCAAAAAGCTATAAAATCCTCAATATCTTTGGGAGTTTATTTCCTGTGCCTTCTGAAAATGTAATTATTTAGGTCACTCACTCAGTGATTTCCTCGGTAACCGTATGTTCCACCTGTAGACGGGAGTTCACCTCGATGAAGTAGTGTTTTCCATGTTTGTCCACCAGGAACTCCACTGTGCCTGCATTCTCATAGCCCACCTAAGAAAAAAAGTTGTAATGTTAGCACAAAAAATTAATTTGAGCATCAGTTGTTTATGGACCACCTTAAACCTCCTTAACATACACAGCTAAACATCCAGTTGAGTACCTGTTAAGTCTCCTGCCTGCCTGCAATTTTTAAGCAATCCTAAAGAATTAGGTTGGATTTTTCAGGTGTGTTTGATTAGGGATAGATCTAAACTCTGCAGGATGGTGGCCCTCCAGGACCAGAGTTGCCTATCTCTGATATACTTTAAGCTGCACTTTGCTTTGGAAGTCATCCAGTAAAATCAGTTGCTAAGTTCAGACATGATACAAGAACCCAACACATGAGCTCCACAGCATGCAATGATCAAAATATGCTTTCTGTTAGAAACTAGAAATAGTGGTAACAATGTCAGATATTTTGGTATGGAATTATGATGAGTAAGTTTGAGAACTTTATTTACATGTGCCGGTATTCCAAGGGGCTGCTGCTTGAGCTCCCAGAGGAATGACAAATTGAACCCAAAATGATGAGCAGATTTAATTTAAAAAGCCCAAACTTTCCATCTTAAATCTCTCAAGCTTGTAGAAAAAAAAAAAAAAAAAAAAAAAAAAAAAAATTCCTCAGGCGACTGGTTAATTCTGCTGAACAGCGTGGTTCCAGTGGAAGGAAGCAAAGAAGCTTCTGGTAAAAGCCATGAAATCAGCAGGGCTGGTCTTGACACAAGCCAAAAACACAACCCATGGAGCAGGAGATATGCATGGGATATACAGTAGAGACAGATACCCTAGATGAGATGAAGACAGTCCCACATTAAACATAAGATACATAAGAAGAAGGAGACAAAGATACAAGAACCCACTTCATCTAAAGTTTGCAACTCTCTTCTCTTTTTCTGGTGTCTTCTCTCTCAAGCTCTCTTTCATACATGCTCTCATTCAGGCTACTTGGATACACTGAAGGGATTGAAGATAATCCAGTGCCAAAATTCACTGTAATCTGATCCAATTTCTCCCCACAATTCAGCACTGCCTACTAATCCCACACTGCAATGATCTTGCCAAAAGCAGACGCTCACCCACACAAACAACACAAACACAAATATACACACAAATATAATTACAAACATAGCTTTGTAAATTCACTCTGACATATTACAATATTTACCAAAATGTACAATATTTACTAAATTTATTCAGTATTTTACTCAGTGCCCACCCTTTTTCCATTCTTCCCTCTTTTCCGCATCCCTCCACACTCCATGCCAATCGTGCCAGGAGGATTTTAAGCTCTTAACCACATCAACTCTGGGGACCCACCGGTGGGTCCAATATTGCATATGCCTAATTCTCAAAAAATCTAAATAACAGCTGAAGTGGTTAAATCTTAACCGACTAACATGACCATGAGAACAGGGTTCAAACTGATGTCACTAGAGATAGGGAGAGATAGGAAAAAATGAATGAATCAATACAAACAACATATGGGTGACTGAACAAACAAATAAATCATTGAATGAAAAAAAGAAAAAAAAAAAGAATGAACTAATGAATTCTGAGTTAAAACCACAAGAGTTTCTTCTTGTAGAACTTTTTTTTTATATTTTTTTTTTAGGGTGCTGAATTTGTAATCTGTAAACCGTTTCTCCATACATGCACAAAATGCATGCTGATGTCATTGCAAAAAGATTAAACTGCGCCCACAAAGTGATTTATCAAGCCTGAATGTCGCTTCTGAACCTGCAACTGCATGTACAAATTGATACCACCGAAAGGCAGGAATTGATCTGATTCATGTGGATACACATGTAACTACTGTCATAAATGGAAAATTATGAGAATATGTAGATTTACCCAATGCTGCTGGTTTTCTCACATGCACTAATGTGACATGATTTTTTTTTTTCATAAGCAATTGATTTACATAAGCGGTATTCAAAATCATAAATGAACTTCAAGGGGTTTCATGCGAAATGATTAATACGTTAATTTAATTAAATACTGATATATATATATATATATATATATATATATATAAAATATATAAAATATAAATGTATATAAATACTGATATATATATGATATATATATATATATATATATATATGTATATAAAAATGTGTAGAATGCATGTTTATACAATAAATCATATTATATTTGTCTATTATTCTATACCAGGGTTCTTCAAATCTTGTCCTGGAGGGCCAATGCGCTGCAGAGTTTAGCTCCAACCTTGATCAAACTCACCTACCTGTGACTTTCTAATGATCCTGAAGACATTGATTAGCATGCTCAGGTGTGTTTGATTAGGTTTAGAGCTAAACTCTGTAGGACAGTGGATCTCGTGGGCCAGATTTGAGGATCCCAGTTCTATACATTAATATACATCATATAAATGGACATTCTTGAGTCATACATCAGAGTTAAATAACAAATCAACCCAAACTCAAACTGAACAACAACAAAACATATGCTTCACATAGCAGAGCTAGAGAAACATAAGCTTACACCATTGGTTCTCAGTCATTTTGACTCCAAGGTTCACCTTTATACAAGACACTATTCAAAGGCAATCATTTCTAAGATAATATATGCCTCTTAGACTTGTGCTCTAATAAAAATACATAAAAATATGGTGTCAGTTAAATGTTCTACTTCTTTAGTTTCAGTAAATGTTTTAGAATTTCAATTAAGATTATGTTAATATTACTAATTTATAAAATGGTTCCAATCTTTGATTCTGATTAGTCAACAGCTGTGTTTTATTCATGATAAAGCATGACTATGACCGCTTCACCCAACTGTTTTGTGTATCATTGCAAACACCCTTAGCAACCACCCTTTGCATCATAAACAATCAATATAGCATCCAAACAGTTCCATGTATTATGTATTTCAACAAACACAACTTCTTATTTATGTAATAATTTATGACTGACCCTTGCTGCTCTTATGTTGCATTATTTACATTTAATATCACACTTCACGCTGTAAAAAAAAAATTTCTCATAGGGAAGATAATTCTCATGGAAGGTACTCCTTATTCACATGGCTTCTAGTACCTTACTGCTTAATTTGCATAATTTGAAGACTTATTGGGGCCCCACTGGAAGGTGGATTTGATCTACTTAAAGCCTACCTAAAAATACAGTCTTTCCTTGAATTATGCTGCTCAGCTTTACTCAGCTAACCACTTTTCACAGTTCACAGCTCACTTTCTCACTGTAAAGTACCTCAAAGTACATCAACCAAATTGCTGCTGCTAATTTTATTTTAATCTGTCATGTCATGCCTTCTTGCCTCTTCCTGGTTGTCTCTTTACCTCATACTCTCTACAAACTTACAAATACATACACCATAGATACACCACTTTATAAACAGTTTAGCAGAATAATGTTCTTTCATGCCTTCTAAAAAAAAATAAAAAATTAATAAAATTATTTAAAGGGTAAGTATTATGCAAAATTAGTTTATTTGCTATTTGCTGAAGCACATAGGTATTTCTTATATATATATATATATATATATATATATATATATATATATATATATATATATATATATAAATATATATATATATATATATATAACTGGTAAAATAAATAAAAAATATTATAAAAGTTCAATTCCTATTAGTAGTTCCACATTGCCATAGCCTATGTTTCTCTATTCACACCACAGCGATTGAGTTAGTGCATTTATACAGCAACCACAATTGCAAACAATACAGTCAAGATCTCATGACAGAGCACAGACTGGCTGAATGATGCTTTCATTTAGATGCTAAACTCCAGCTTTGTTTGTTTTTCAGATCATTTGCGGCAGCGCTTCCGCAATGAGGATCGAGCGTTTGCGTGCGCATGGTTGCCAGAATGCTTAAAATAAGTAAAACACCAGGAAGAAAATATCTATGTAACAGCGAAGCTCTGATTCGTGGATTTGAACTCTTGATACCTGGCAACCGCACTCATGAGATTTCGTAGGGTAGAGCAGTCTGCAATAGCATGTTCCCCTTTTTGGACCTTGGGCGCATTCTTTTGGGAAAGTATGCTTGAATTTGAAATATTCAATATTCAATATTCTAATATTCGATGTATCGCCCAGCCCAGTGAGTGTTTATTTGCAAAGGCTAGTATTGCCGGAGCTTGAGCTCTTGAAGTTCCGCCCTACATTATTTTTTTTTACTTTTAAACAGTTAGATACTGATGATACTGTTCTTGTATTGTCACTGACTAATCAGCAATGTCGTGACATCATTTTCCTGTGGCTCCATAGTGATTAATGCAACATAACCCCATTTGCAAAAAAGTACAGACATCTTTGAAAATGTAATTAAAAATTAAAATCTGTAATTTAATAATTCTCTTATTTAGCTGACAAGAAAATAGATCCTTAATCTTACTTGATACAAAACTTCACCTGCTTAACAGTGTGGTCATTGTTGCCTTATTCTCCTATTTGTGATGTGCCATACATTTTCAATAGTAGATAGATCTGGACTGCAGGCAGGCCAGTCAAGCACATCCACTTCTTCTATGAAAGCATACTGTTGTTGCTTGTGCAGAAAGAGCCTTGTCATTGCCTCACTCTAATAACCATGGAATTCTGGGGAAAAGTCATTTTGATGGCAGCATACAGTATGTCACTGTACAATTTTAATATATGCCTCAACTTTAATGGTACCTTCATATGTAATGTAATGGTACATTCAACATATGTAATGCCGTTGGGGTCATCGTACCCCATACGATGAGAGATGTTGGCTTGTGCACCAGATGCTGATCTTTTGACGTTGGCACAGAGAACTCAGTGTTTGTTTTTCCTAAAAAAACAAGCTGAAATGTGGACTCATCTGACCACAGCAAACATTACCACTGTCTTTTAGACCACCTGAGATGAGCTTGGGCCCAGAGAACTTGACAGCATCTTTACACAGAATTGATGTATGGCTTTCTTTTATGTAAAAGAGATTTAGGCTGCTTTTCTTGATGCAGAGATGGACAGTTTTCTGAAGTACTCTTGAGCCCATGTGGCTATATTTAACACAGTAGCATGATGGGTTCTCATGTAGTGCTCGAAGATTTCATACATTCACGTTTGAAACAGTTTTCAACTGTTTTGAAACATTTCACAATAAGCAGGTGAATTGATAATAGGTGAGGATATCATGATGAAAAAAAAAAACAATTGTCAAAAGATTCTCCAGATTCCCTGAATCTTTTGACAATTGTTTTTTTTTTTTAATCATGATATCCTCACCTATTATCAATTCACCTGCTTATTGTGAAATGTTTCAAAACAGTTGAAAACTGATAAAAACTTAGATACTCTTTTCAATTTTATTTTACCCATCTCAACTTTCTAGACATCAAAATTAATTTGTTGCATTTTACAAAATGTCCCAACATTTTGAAAATGGGGTTGTATGTTTATGCCCCGAACAAGAAAACATGGCTTTAATTTAGGTTTCTGCAGTTTTTGACGAGATGAACAGGGATGCTAACGGAGAGCTTACTGAAGATGCTACAGACCACCTTGACCTGCAGAAGTGTTGATAGATCTTCCCATCTCTTTTCATATCCTTTCACCTCACCATGGGATTTCTGGTTTCTGTGAAATACTTTTAAACTGAATTCAATAAACTTTATTCTGCTACTTCCCTTTATGATGCAGAGTCAAATAGGCAGGATATAACGAGTTCCATAAGGAGGGAAAGGATGAAAGGACAGATGGTGAAGAGAAGAGTGTGTGTGTGGGGGGGGGGGGGGGGGGGCACAATCAGTGTCTTTTTGATCAGACGTGTTTGTGGTGACATGTGATTATAATTGGCTCTCAAGTGGCTCCCATGGTGACAATTCACCTATAGATATGACCCAGAATACGCCAATGAAAAAAAAAAAGTATGAAGGATGGACACTAGCAGATGTGAAAACATGAGGAGAATACAAAGAGAAGTAGAAAATCACCAGGTTATTAGCACACAACATTGTGCAATCATTACCAGCAGAATGTCAGAGCTCCAGACGTGCTCAGATTCAACTCACTGCTTTAGTGACATCTAGAGAACGCTTTATGTTATGAACTAATTAAACTATTTAACTGAGTGTTGGAAAGTATAATAAACAAGACAAGTTCAAATAAAACTTGTTATTATGAGGATCTGCTACACTGTTTATAGATTTTATATCTCTGAGTTTCAGACAATAAAGCAGATGGCAGATTTTCTGTTCGGAATACATTAAAGAAGCACACACACAAACAAGCCATTTCATGCACTACAGTGAGCATTCTGCTAGCCTTTTAAGCAAAAGCACAGTATTGAGAAAACCACTTGGTTCATCCCCTCCTTCAGATCATCCCACACAGGACCAAAGAGGGAAGAAAGAAAATAATATGATCAAATGTTTCTAAGAATTAAAACATTTAACATGATTCATAGCCTCAAAAACAGAACTCTCTCTCTCTCTCTCTCTCTCATATATATATATATATATATATATATATATATATATATATATATACACACACAGTACAGACCAAAAGTTTGGACACAACTTCTCATTCAAAGAGTTTTCTTTATTTTCATGACTATGAAAATTGTAGAGTCACACTGAAGGCATCAAGGGCTATTTGACCAAGAAGGAGAGTGATGGGGTGCTGCGCCAGATGACCTGGCCTCCACAGTCACCGGACCTGAACCCAATCGAGATGGTTTAGGGGTGAGCTGGACCGCAGACAGAAGGCAAAAGGGCCAACAAGTGCTAAGCATCTATTGGGGAACTCCTTCAAGACTGTTGGAAGACCATTTCAAGTGACTACCTCGTGAAGCTCATCAAGAGAATGCCAAGAGTGTGCAAAGCAGTAATCAAAGCAAAAGGTGGCTACTTTGAAGAATCTAGAATATGACGTATTTTCAGTTGTTTCACACTTTTTTGTTATGTATTTAATTCCATATATAATTCCACATGTGTTAATAGTTCATAGTTTTGATGCCTTCAGTGTGAATCTACAATTTTCACAGTCATGAAAATAAAGAAAACTCTTTGAATGAAGGTGTGTCCAAACTTTTGGTCTGTACTGTATTATAATGTATATAAAATTAAAAGCTCACTGCAATAAGAGTGAACAAATGAGGGAAGAAGTAAATGAGTGTGTCTGTGAGCAACTGAGTCAATGAATGAATCAGTATATTAGTCAGTGAGTCAGTGAATGAGTGAGTGAGTGAGTCAGTAAAGAGAATGTTAGTGAGGAGATGTCACAGCTGTTACAGCTTTCCTTAACAATAGTTCATTGTGCATGTCATTTGGGACTTACTATAAGTGAGTGTGTGAGCAATTAAGTCAATGAGTCAGTGAATCAATGAGCAAGTCAGTGAACAAGTGAATGAGTCAGAATGAGTGAGTGAGTGAAACGGTCGTACTTCACAGCTCTTTAGTAATCTTGAGGCATGAGAACGGTTGTCATGGCAACACAGACAATGACAAATAAACCAGAATGAAAAAATGCTTATTAAATCTTGCTATCTGCTCATTGATCTGGCTCATCATTTTTTCTCCATTCTATATTTGTAACTTTTCATCCACTCTATCACCTTAATTGAGGAAAAATACTCTCTCTCCCCTTATCTCTCTGAACTGTAAATATAATGGACATACTGCAGCTAAAGACAGTGCTTTGCTTTACAACTTTATTTTCTACATCTTCATGTTTAAAACTTGCATCTAAACATTGTGATCCAATCAGGGTTATGCTCAATCATGAGGTTGAGCATTTCATTTCATTGTCTTCAGACAAATGCCTTATGTTTTGCTCACATTGGATCTAGTTTCCTGCATAAACTTCTTGATTGATATCTTGATCTTTTATGAGCGCATTAGCACTTTTCTTTTTGATGCACATACGTAGACAACATTTTCATACAGATGTAATAAGACGTGTCTCTGAATGATACATTTTATGAGTTTCAAAGTCCATCCTTTGTCCTCCCCTCCCTCTTCCTTTGCCTTGTAATAAATAAATAAATAAATAAATAAAAAACTTTAGCCTGAAGTTCTGCTGAATCCACCAAACTGGCCCATAGACAAGACAATAAAAACCATGGCAAACGTCCCATAATACTTAGTAAGACCCCAAAGCTTCAGTGAATATAATCCAAGGCATCCATGCTAAACTGAAAAACAAACAAAATTCACAACACCACCCCTTCCACACATACACTCCAGACAAACCAATGAAATTCCTCAAAAATTCCCCTGCTGGCAGTCTTGTGGAATTAAGATTGATGTCCTCAGTCAGAATATAAAATAAGAGCCAACAGATAAGTGCAGTCCTAAAGCTTGTTAACACCAGCAGGACATTCTGCAGAAGACCATTTCTGCCGGCCTCTCCTAGTCTCTCCGTGAAATGCATTAAATATGAGCTCCTGCATGAACATCTCAATTAGATTGGCTTGAAAAAAAAAAAGAGAGAAAGATACATAAAAGTTTGCGCATACATGTTTCTGAGAACTTACACAACAATTTTGAATGCAGCTCACATCAGGTGGCACAAACAAGAGCTTACGAGCTTAGAGAACAGAAATGTAGGCTATTTGTTGTAGGGGTGTTCTGACTGATCGGCTACCAATCACTATCGGCTGATAATCGCTTTGGGATGATTGATCAGCGTTCTCTATAATGACGGATCTAAAAAAAAACAATCTCAACTGATGACATGTCTGCATATTTTTCCGCGCTCATGTTAACGGATTAAAGGATTCACACTACTCACAATTATGGTTCGTCAGTGCAGTGCATCTAATTTTGCTGCACTGCAATCACTGAATTAAAGTAACAGTGCATTGTTCGAAGTAAATGCAAAAGTAAAAAGCATTGAATAATATGTTTCATATTTTTATTGTGTTTAAACACGTCTATGAAAGACTGCATTACTGTACTGTGTAAAAAAGAATCACAATGCTGAAAAAAGCATTTTAAGTAACAATCTAAAATAATGGATAAATATTGTGTTTGTAGTACACCACGGATCAACTGCAGACTTCTGTGTGAAAGCACAGTCAGTAATGCTTCTGCACTGCTTATGTACTGTATATGTAATGCACATGTATGCAAACAAGTGTGTGTGAACCCGGTGTAAAAGGCCACCTCACATACAGCTCATGAAATTAGACTTGTGCTGTATGCACGCTATTGTGCAACAATTGCACAATTGTTAAAAACAAAAATACAGTGCATGATCAAACATTTAAGTGAGATAAATATATATATTGTAGAAAAATGTCAAAAAAAAAAGCGTCACAGGAGAGGGGATTCATTTTAAAAAATGAAATTCGTGCCCTCAATGAATGTCTAAAAATCGTGATTGGATCATCACTTTAAATCTCTACATGAAAAAAAGAACGCTTTAAAAAGATACTGCTTTCTGTGATCGGTGATTGACCTCAAATATCCTGATTGGAGCACCCCTAATTTGTTGCTAAAGGGTGTGTGTACATACTTTCAGGCTTGAAAATGTATAGATACACACATGAGATGAGACTTTAAATGCAGTGAACTGTGAACAAGACAGTTTATATGTGGGCTAGTGTATTAATAGAATTAAAATGTGTTTCATGTGGGGATTGGGTAAATAAAATGTAAAATGTAAACTTTTTTTTAAGTAATCCAATACATACGCAGATGTATTGTACATCACAATATGAAAAAAAAAAGATCTGTCACTACTTGTGTGTTTTTAGAACTTAAACATTTCCATTATTTTAGATAATGATTTATTATTCCATATCAAACTTCTAATGGAATACTTCAGAATACTTCTACGTCAAACAACAGTCAGTATCTACACTGATTTGAGTCTCACAAGCTTTATAGTGCAGTAAAACACATTAACAGTTATTGGTTCAAGTAATAACCTGCCATTCAATGAAAGAGTGAATTAGCTGACTGATTTATAAGGGATTTTCATTCACATAAAAAATAAAAATAAAAGTTTATACCCATCATCTGGTTGGAAATTAGACTACACTTGTAGTGCTGTGTGTTTTTGATGTGCTAAAAATAACAGGCTCATAAAAGGCAGTAGTTTGTGAATTGCACTACACTAAATAATAGTGCACTGAACACTTTTAGGGTATTTCAGTGCTCAGTTGATTTTGGTGCTCATTTATAAAAAAAAAAAAAAAAAAATTGTAAATGCAGTACCTTCTTGATCTTAATCAGGATTACTCTAGTTATTATGTGCAGGCCTATGTAGCATACAAGTACAAGTACAAGTACAAGTGTGCAATTAGTCTGTCCTCATGTGGGTTTATATTTACAGTAAGTATGGTTAAGTCAATAAGGCACATCGTTTAACAGAAATCGATTACCAGGGAAGAGAAATGAAAAAGTCTCCATTAACAGCCAATCCTACATGTGCTTGTCTAAGTGTGGGTCAAGAGCTCACTCTAAACCCCAAGGACAGAGCCCCAACAAAAGACTGGCGTTTATAGTACCAGTGGCCCGTCTGTTTTAGAGAGATTTGGCAGTCATTTGCGCAACACCCACTTTGCAGCTCTCCACACAGCCTTAGGGAAGAGCAAGCATAGAATGAGAGAGACTGCAGTATGCTGAAGAATGGTAGGGAGTAGGGAGGAGAGAGGTGAGATGTAAGGAAAGAATGATAGAATCGGGTTATCTCGGGCTTCTGTGTTATTTGATGAGCTAGTTTTATCTGTAATCCTTTCTTGAAGATTTATTCATGAATTTCGCTTGCTAAAGTCAATCAGCGTTAGAGTTAATGGCTTTTAGCTACAAAATTCATTGTCATCCAATAACTATTTGCATTTCAAATCAGCGAGGGGGAGTGAGAAAGTGATATCGAGAGAGAAGGAAAGGGAAGACATGTTTCTGATCACATTTACAGAATGTGCAATCACCCTGACACTAGATCAGACACATACGCAACAGATAAGCAGGGCTTTAAAGTGAGGGGTTCACTCCAAGTCTATGCAAATAGCTGAAAAGCAGTTACAAATCTACATTTAAAGTCTAAACTACACACTATACAATATGTGCATGCAGAGTGTTAACTGCATCTATCAACAACGCTTTATTGCTCTCTGTTGCTTTTAAAACATGCTTATTTCTGTTTGAATCACAGCCGTTGCATATAAACCCCTGAAAGACATGGACCGAGAGATATCAGCCAGCAAGTGCAGACACTGAGCGAGTCAGACTGCTGACGATAGCAAGCTGCCAGCTATTCTGTTGTTTATCCCTCAGTTTCCGCCGTTTATGAAAGGTTAAGTGCACTTAGCATTTTATTTAGCGCGGGGCATTTGGATGGATGCAGGGGAGGACGAATGTGCGTGAACGGAAGCAGTAAAGGAAGAAAAGGGAAGCGACAATAGGCCTTTTCTTCCCAACACAAAGAGATTCTGATACCACACGCTCAGAATTCAATCTTTTTGAGCACAGACCACAAGACTGTCGAATCAGATTTTATTGAAAATACAATAAAACTGTGTGAGAGCGAGTATATATGACTTACGGTGCCCTTTAAAGTGCTTACATTGCCAGCCGGCTGTAGCCATTTAGATTTCAGCCATGTCAACAACAGCAGCCAGAAGTAATAAATCAATTCAACAGCTCTGGCCATCAACAGCAGAGCACAATTCCACATGGTATACTGTGGGAGCCTCAGGCCTGTGTGTGTGTGATGCGTTCATGTCAAAAAATGTGTGTTTATATTGCAACAGAAGAAACGTCCTTCACAGTACAGTACTGACTGTCTCTGCACTGCTCTTTCCACCCCTACCAGCGTTTACTTCTTTATTCATATGTGTCTTTCATCCAGTCCAGAAGATCCATTTCTCTTTACTGTGTCCTCACTCTCTTTATCAGACTAGCCCCATTTAATTTAGTTAGAGGGTATAAAAAGAACAGTTTCAAGATTTATGTCCACATGTTCTTTTTAAATTGCTGTTGCTGCAATTTGTTAAGGTTCTGTAACAAAATAAACTGTCCCCTCAGAACTGAGGTGGTCCACTTGAGAATTAACTATCCACTGTTGCCTACTCACAAGCTCACAAGACAAATGTATACAGCATTTAAAATGAAAGCATTTCAGAACCATGGACAGCAATGACATTAAGGCACAGAATTTCAGAAAGAGTTACACTTGGAACGATAAAGCCCTAATCAATCACAAAAAGCAACATAGGCTCACAGAAAATATGTGCTGCTACCTGCATTTCTACAAAGCTGAAAAAAAAAACATACCTATATGCACAATTCACTGCTGTTTCAATTGGAAATAAACACTAGAGGCAATAGAATGATGAAAACTTATTATATTCTATTTTCAAACAAAGTACAATTTACAGGTACAGTGTTTTGATTAATAAAGGCTTGCTTGCAGAATATCCTATCATGACATCAAAACAATTTTAACATCCTGCAATTTTAACTGATACTTTTGAACATTTTCGTCACATGTTTAGCTTCATATGCATGAGTTTTCTAATTCGGTAGGTTTGCTTGGTAGCTTACGCAATATGGCATTGCACTTGAGTGATGAAGAGCTCCTGTATGAACCCTGTGAAACTACGATAGAGCATTAATCTTTAGCGACACTCCCCGAATATTTGAATTCTGAAAAGCCATAATACGTACAATACTTCAAGCAGCGTAATAAAAACGATGCAATGCATGCCTGTACCAACGTAATAAAAACGTGCACCGGTCATGTATTAAACGTGTGTTTTAGAACCCCTTTCTGAACATTTCATTTTAAAACTGCTGCGATACATGCTGTGAGGTACATAATTACGCTTTTGCAGAATAATAATGAGCATGGGTTAACAAAAAGAGTCTTGCAACGATGTCATGAAGACCAGAGTAAAAACCTTGATTGTGATTATTCTCAATTTTTAACAGAACAAAAACATTTTACATGTTTTTTTTGTTTTTTTTAATCTCTAAAGAACACTAATACCTATGCCATGCCTTGCAGTTGTGATTTAAATGGGTTGGCCTGATATAATTAGAAGATATTTTTATTGTATTATTTATTTTATAATATAATATAAATATTATAAAATATATAAATAAACTTGCTTGTATATATAATATACATTATACATAAAAGATAGTAAATATATTAATAAAAATAATATATAATTAAATAATAATATTAATAATGTTATGGAAGATTTTGATTTCAAATAATTGCTGTTCTTCTGAACTTAACAAAAAAAAAAACTTTCTTTGATAAAAAGTAATGATTTCTTATTTATTTATTTTTTTTGAGCACCAAATCAGTGTATTAGAATGATCTTTTCTTTTGCCATGGGTGGCAGAAAAGGTGTCAGACTTTTATTCTTGGTTATGTCAAAAATGGCATATCTTTAGCCTGCAAGACCCCCAGGACACCAACCAACTTGTCAAGACACTAGAGGTTCCGAGGCTTCTCAGGTGAGGGCTAATAATTACACAGGGAGGGAGATACAGCAGGACTTCAGCACCTTGTGCTATTCCTGTAGGGTCAGATCAGCCCGCCTGGACTCCATCAGCTGTTACTGACAGTAATAAATTAGAAAGAGGATGTAAAATAAAGCTCTTTCCACAGACAAAAATAAACACTCATGCTCAAACAGCACTTTCAGCATTGGAGTCTGACCAAGAAGGCAAGTATAATTTCTTATCAAATTAGTATGACATTATAATAAATGGCCTATATTTTATGTCATTTAGGCCAGAAGAATAAAAAAAGCTGCTGTTTGGGCTTCAATCCAAAACAGAGACTGTAATGAAGCTAGAGAGCTTTACCACAAAGAGCTCAGAAGATCAATTCTACTGGCAAGGCAAGTGCATTAGTTGTGGGATTTTTTTGCTTTTGTGAGTAAAAAAAACCTATAAAGACTGCCAGCAACAGAAATTTTGAAAGAACTGGGCTGCTACCTAACTCCACGTTAATGAGTTCATTCTTGTTTTAGTGGATTATTCCATCTAGTAACAGGAATTCCTGAAATCATCAAAGTAATGTGGAACCAGCAAGTGTATAAAACTGGAATTAAAACTGATTTTGGCCATTTTTAGAATACAATAAAGGTGAATTCACACTACACTTTTCGTTCCGTTGACTTTTCTCGATACGCATATGAATGATTCAAGGAAACTGGAAACACAAGTGCATGCACAATCCAATGTTCAAGTTTGGTAAATTCCACCCTTGGAAATTTGCATTACATGAAGAGTGTGACCAAGAAGATACTTTAGGCAGAATGTGTATGTGAACCTAATTTTTACTAATTTGTTTTTAATTAATCAAAAAAATACATAATACAAACTTCACAGATTACTTTATATAATTTTCCATGTGAGAATGCATTTGTAATATTGTCCTTAATTACTACTAATTTTTACAAAATAAAACCCTTGCCAGGCAGTCATTATATGTAGTAATCTTGTTCTTGAGCTACAATAAATAAAAAAATAAAGTGCTAGATTCACTTAGATTCAGGCATATTCTAAAGTTGTCATATAAGCCCACATCATTTATGAACCAGCAACAGCACATGCTCACAACCCCCTGCAAATGCTAGTATTGTATTGCCTTTTTGTCTAACATCTGCTTCCAGCATCTCTCCTGCAGTTCACATTGTCTCTTTTTTTCCATCCAGTGGTGCTACTATCAAAAGTATTCAAACCGCTTTTACATCAGCAATCATGTCCATAAAACCATTAAACACCTGTGTAACCTCTGTAGATGGCCAGCAGGCTATTAAACTAGCAAGAAATATACCACACAAAGTGTTGGCTTGGTATACCTCCAAAGATGCTCTTATACTGTAATCAGACAACAGTTGAGATAAAAGTTGGCTCTGTAATTTGAAACAATCAGAGGCTAACACAGGCCTATAACCTTGCGCAGATAATGAATGAAAACAGTGAAATCTTTATTGTAGAAAGTTTTCAGTAGGCTCACAACTTATTTAATTAGCTTGTGTTGTTAACTGTGTAAAAATGAGATCTCACTTTCTTTGCTATGAAGAATACAAGTACAAAAAGTAATTAGAGGGTCATTTAGGTGGACAATTTTTCTGTATTCTAAACATTTCAAAGAAACACAAACAAGCCTGAAATATGATGGAATGAAATACCGCCACCTGTTGTAAATTTACCTATATTGCAGGCAGTTTATAAATAGGGACTGCATACATGCAACAGCTTGCCAGGTTTCATCAATCCAAAAAATAGAACAGTAAACCCATCCTGTCTGCTGCACCTGCCCAATATTGATTTATCCTGTCTCTCCATCTTTATCTGTCATCTCTCTCTCTCTCTCACACTCTCTCTCTCTCGCCTTGATGGTCTCTCTTTCCCTCTCTCTCTCTTCACCTTTTCTCTGCTGCTGCCAGCATCACTAATATCATTTCAAAAGATGATACATACAAATTTGACTCCTACAGGGGCAAGTGACTTATCAAAACTGACAGCATGTGGTTTATCAACAGATGGAAATTGGTAATGGTGCTCATGCACACACCTTGTAATCACTGGGTGGCGAGTCCATCTCTCTAAAGCCGTAATCCTTCTGTCACCAACTCTAAGGTCAGAGGAGATATCTAAAAGTATGTGCGTGTGTGTGTGTGTGCAAGCTTGCACTCAGTTTTGACAGTGCAGGCAGATCAACACAGATTAATCTCTACAAATACAAACACTTTCTCAGCATGCACCAGGATTGTTTCCCTTTACTCTTTATTCTTTTATACCCTTCCTCAAAAGTGAAATGTCAGGCTTCTGATTTTCCACTGGAACGTTCTGACTTCAAAATACTCAAGTGTCCCACTGCATTAGCCTAAATATATTTACATCATTCTTAGCTCTGTTATTCTTCAGAAATTTTATCCAGGCCATCTCAAATTTCAAGTGGCAATACAGTACATTGCTAATTATTCTTAGTATTCCATCTATATATGGTAACACTTTAGCATACAGACTAATTCTCACTATTAACTAGTTTCTTATTTGCACGCCTATTAATAAAATATTAACTATTTATTAGTACTTATAAAGCACATATTCTGCATGACCATATTCTACATCCCTAATACTACCCAATACACACACACACACACACACACACTCATGTGTGTTTACTCCCGAAATCTGAGCCACTGAAGATGCAGTAGATTTAATTTGTTTCTGAAGGTAATTCGCCTCGATTTACCTAAATCTGTCTATCTTTGCACAAATCATTTGTGGTCTAGCTTTACCTACAGAAAAAGTGAGTACAAGGTTTTTTTTAATGAATCTTTGCAAAATGCCTTTCCTAATAATGTGCTAATTATCAAGTTTCTCAATGAAAGAAACTAAATCACATAAACTGCACTTGCTAAGATTACAAATTACTTGCTTCTTGCATCAGACCAAGGCTGCATCTCATTGCTATTTTTATTTGATCTTAGTCCTGCGTTCGACACCATAGATCATGACATATAGATCTATTACAAAACTTTATGGTTAATCAAGGGGCAGGCTTTTAGAAGCAAGAGTTAATAGCAAAAAAACAAAAAACCCTGAGCCTGAACTTTCTTCCGAACTTGGGGGACACATACAAAGGGTTATCTGGCAAACAAAAAAGAAAATGATTTTACTTGAAACTAATTAGTAACGTATCTGCCATAGCCATTAGCCCTGGACAGGCTCATTCTACAGATTATGGTGGGATATTTAAAACAGCAATACCAAGAAAGGTTACTTACTACAATATGGTGCAAACACATGTAACTTTTAGGATGCTTTTGATATATTAAGTTTTGCTGGTAAGCTTTGTCTTTGACAGGGTACAAGATGACCTACAATCTAAAACATTACATTTCTGAAATTGTTTTGTTCAAAAGAAATAATGGTACATTAAATACTAGGAAATGAATATAAAATAGGAAATATACAAAGACAGTTTACTTCCGAAAACTACAGTTCAGTTCAAATAACCGACAAAAACATTAAAATGGTGATGAATGAACTTACACAGGGTTTGTAAAATTCCAGGACTTTCAAGGACTTGACCTACTTATTGGTTTTCAAGGATTAAAATCAGATCTCACTTATTATTCGATATTGTTATTACCGTTCAAATTCGAATAAATCAACTAAACAAAATGGTACAAATAAAGTGCAGCACATGCAAAGAATGCAATGACTGTGGCAACTTAAATATTTGAAAGGATACTATGGCAAAGTTATCCCTGTTTTTTCATGAATATATGATTGACCTGAAGAATGAAGAATGAAATGTCTCACACTTGGCCAATTATGAGCTTTATCATGCTCATAGACATTAGGTTTGCAACAATAAACTATTCTTAACGATTTTGAAATGTTTCAACTAATCTAGTGCTTAACTAATGATTATTTTACTAATCAAGTAATCTGATTATTTTGACAAGTGAGTAATCTGATGTTTTTATAGTAATACAAATAAAACTAAAATGGAAAAACAGTCTTTAATATGACCATATTTAATTTTAATAGTTAGCTGCATGCAAATTCAGAAACTTTTATTTTGAAATCACAATGTACAATAAATCGCATATTTAGAAATATGTTGATGTATTCTCATGTGTTGCCGGCATAGGTTTAAATTATTTAAGTTACAAATCAAGGAGGTTTTCCCAGATGAACGTTAAGCAACCCAAACTCACCACATATGCAGAGGAAGAGTTTAGCCTCTTTCACATATGCAGTCTTTTCTAGTAAATTATTGTTAAGAGATCATGACCTTTTCAAAAATCCCGGTAAGTTCATTCTTGCAATCACATTATTCTTATGAAAATTATGTGATTACTCTGAGCTGTTTACAAAGCTCCACTGCTTTTTTAATAGCTTTTCATGTTGTTAGATGGAAATCTTTGACCATTGCATCTCGCAGATTTTTCGATGTGCCGCGCTTGAGCCAGGCTTCTTTTCCATTCATCAACTAATGTTTATAAGAGCAAAAACTTCTGATTGGCTAGCAATGTTTGTTTGGTTGAAAGTGAAAGCTGTGTTCCACTCATATATTGGTAGGCAAACTCATGAACTCGATTGTGATATCAACAAGTGTTTTTAGAAGTTTGACGACTTTTTTTCCCCGCAGCCAAACACATGGTGATCTTTCGGCATGGTGCCGGAGAACTTTAAGCCCTGAAGATGGTTTCTATAACTTTGTTTATTTAAACGGTGAGTCAGCTCTGTTATCACCAGTAAAGTATAGAAATCCACAAGGATCTGTCCTAGGTCCTCTGCTTTTTTCATACATGTTGCGCCTTGGTACTATTATTAGAAAATAATAATGCAGTATGAAGTAGGTCTGCAAATGTGAATGCACTCCCTTGAGAGCTGAAAACGCTTGCTACTCACTACACACACACTCACCCACAGCACGTGAGCCATGTGAACTGCAGGTTTTAGAGCAAAGCCTCTGGCGAGAAACATGCACTTCTAAATCATGTACGCTTCAAAAACAAAAATATGACGTGTTCTCTCAGCGCCTATTTATACTATAGTTGCACTGGTAGTGAGGTTATGAACTGTTGCCGGCCAACATGTTGGTGTTTTTTTTTTTTATGGATGTTTCAGACACGGGTCATGACAAGGCATTCCTCATAGCGACCCCTAGAGGATGCAGTTTGAAGTTCTCTTGAAAGGGAAATAGCATTTATGATAACCTGTTGCTGCTACATGATTAGACATACATAAATCATGTAGCAGTTTTAGACCGGTGGAGCTGGTGGAGGTGGAGGGTTTCAAAAGACACTCCTGCTTACAGCGAACACAGAACCAACTAATAAATTGCTTAGCAAAAAAATTGTATTAGCTGAAGAATAATTAGAAGTCAATCAGCTTGTGCTATGCATTAATGCAGTATGAAGTGATTGTTAGCAGACTGCAAGTTTGTTACTAATTATATATAGAGATAAAATGAGGTAAGGTTGCATGACAGATACAGAGGAAGAGTAAGAGAGAAATTATGTAGGCAGTGCAACACATATCTCCATAATGATACACATCACTGGGAGTTTACTACTAATAACTCATTGAGTGCTTCAATTTCCATTTATCTGCTTCAGCTAAATACATCAATAAATAAATCAACACATTCCTCAGTGACTAGATCTTTTGACAGAGCAGTACTGAAAACTAACATATGTTAATCATTCAGTACACACATACAGCAAAGGAGTCGAGAGAATCTGGGCCTGGGTGCACATACCTTGAGGGTGTGTGTGACCAGGCATAATGAAGTGTGAGAACTGAGAACGTACTGTAACCTTGAGTTGATTGACTCACACTGTCTAGAGGAAAGCTCAGGAAGGTCATGCTAAGTGTATAGCTAAGAGAAATCTATGTGTGTAAGCTCTGGTCGCAGGTTATACACATGTCAATCATTCGTCTGTTTGTTTCAGTACTGTACCTGTTTGGCCAGTTTGACTGAGTCTGAGGTCAATCTGTCTCTGAGGTGAATGTCGAGCTGAGCAGCAGGAGCGATCTCTACCACTTTCTGATGTCTTCTCTGGATGGAGCAATCCCTCTCATACAGATGAATCACGTTTCCATATTTATCACCTGTGAGCGAAAACAAGAAAGATAAATATTGAGAGAAATGACAGAGAGAAATGCAAAGAGAGAGGTTTAAGTTTGCCTGATTTAAATGGGTTACTTCCACATCATACACTTTCCTATCATATACGTCTCAATATATTAAATTAAATATTTTATTAAGACACTTTATAAACAAAATGAGATAAAAATCACATTTATTATTTCATTAAAAAAATTATTAATTTATTAGTATCTTTTTCAGGCGTTTCTTATTTCCTTTATCCAATCAATTTGTTTTCAAATGAATATTGTTTTAATTGGTGATCATTTCATTTTGTAGATCTTTAATGTCCTCAGTTGCACTTCCATCCTGTTAGTCTTACGTAATATCCCTTTAGTAAAAAAGGAAATGATTTAACAATGTATCTGATAAAATATGTGTTATATTCTTTGTATTATCTCTTAAACATTTACTCCTGTTAAGAAAATGACAGAAAACAGGACTATAAACTCTAGTAAATATGCTTGGTTTTGTTGATACTTTACTACAAATTTAAGTTAATTATTTTGTATCTCAGATATTTATCTGCATAACTTTGGTACTAGATTAACAGTGGACGACAAGACATAAAATCAGTTTATTTGAGAGTGAGAAAAAGGGAGAGCAAGAGAGAGAGAGCATGTGGTTGGTGTTCCCTGGACACACACAGAGCCATTCTCTGTTAACAAGCCCAATTCAATTCCAGCTGTATGTTATCGACTATGAGCTCTGTTCCAGACAAGCAAATCACATCTAATGAGCCAAAATACTCAGCTATAATGGCTCAAATACACCAGAGAGAAGCTAACAGATCATAGTAAGCATAGTAAACAAATATGTGCACACATTCTAGGGACTAGCAGACAAATTCTTATAATATCCCTCTCTGTTTCTTTTGTCAACACAAACATACACAAACACAAAATACATGGATTAATATACTCACCAAGAATTTGTACTTCAATGTGTCGTGGTTTCTCGATGAACTTCTCAACAAACAGAGCACCATTACCAAATGCCGCTAGAGCCTCTGAATATGCTCGCTGATAGTTTTCCTCTAATTCCTGTAAACAAGTCACAAAATTCACTTTTACAATAATTAAAAGACAAAAATACTAATTGTACAGTATATACACTACTGTTCGAAAGTTTGTGGTCAGAAAAAGTTTCTTATGCTGAATGAATTTAATAATAAAAAAACACTGTAAAAACAAAAATGAACAGTAATGAAATGTTATAACAATTAACTGATAAAATACAGTAACACCAGTAATATTACAAAATATTATAACAATTTATAACAACTGTTTCCGATTTTAATACATTTTAAAATGTAATTCATTCGTATGATGGAAAACCTAAATTTTCAAATTCCAAGACGCTGATTTTTTGCTTATGAAACATTTCTTATGATTGTCAAATTTGAAAACCGTTTTGCTGCTTTATAATATAATATAATATAATATAATATAATATAATATAATATAATATAATATAATATAATATAATATAATATAATATAATATAATATAATATAATTAAAAACGTGTTTTAATTGAACTATTCTGAAGGGTGCTTTCGAGTGTGTCTAATAAACTGAAAGCTAATCTAGAAGAAGATAATAAAATGGCAATGATTTCTATTCTTAGTGGAACAAAGGCAAAACATCCACTAATGTAATTTGGTAAGCACTTAATTGTTTTCATGAAAGGCTAAGCTTGGTGTACTTTCATTTCTCTTCTGTGTAGGTGAAGACATGAAATGAAGTCTCTTCAGAAACCATGACACAATATTTAACACTCTTTACAAAACAGTGCTTGTCCACCTATCTCACAGAGCCTGGTAGAAAGGAGGCAATAAACACTAAACACCTTTCACTAGTGACAGTAAATACAGGCAATAAATAAAGCAAATGGACTATGTAGAGCAAGCAATGTCAATGTGACATAGTATTGCACTGGAGTAGTAATTGTCACATGTGTACGTCCACATGTCAAGAGGACTGTGAGCATCTATCTTACCTTAACGCAACTGAAATGTTTTCTGATTCCCTGGTTATTTATTTTTTAGGCATTCATTGGGCTAGAAGATACACAGACCTCATAGTTTCGGACCACCCTCATCCCACGGCCTCCTCCTCCATATGCAGCTTTAAAGATGATGGGAAAGCCGTATGTTTTGGCAAACTCCTCAGCTTCTTGAAGAGATGAGATGGGTCCGTCTGTTCCGGGAACAACTGGAACACCTTCACACACACACACACACACACACAAACACAAAAACACATTTTCAATAATTCGCACAAGTTTTACAAGTACTGTAATGAATAAATATTTTAAAAAGACAAAAAGACCTGATCACCTCAGTCTCTGTTTTTGTGTAAATTATACATTGTGAATACAAAGTTTTTTTTGTGCAGATCAGATCTTTGCATGCATGTAAACTGCAAACACATACATTTATCAAGTGATTTGATATGTTTCAGCTGTCTACACCATGGGCATTTCTAGACATTCTTCATTCTCCCTAAAAAGTGTGCCCATTTTTAGAAACCTATTTGATACACACACATACATATATATATATATATATATATATATATATATACATATATATATATATACATATATATATATATACATATATATATATATATACATATATATATATATATATATATATACATACATTAAATTATGCATTTAGCAGATGCTTTCCAAAGCGGCTTACAGTCCATTCAGGCTATCAATTTTTACCTATCATGTGTTCATATCATGTATATATATATATATATATTATAATGTTTAAGATAAAACTGGATGTACGATAAATAGTCTTCACCTGCAGTACAGAGTCATTCACAAGCTGCACACATATTAAGCTGCTTCATTGCTGGAAAATGATAGAAGGTATTTGCAAGTTTCGTTTTCTATTGTTTAATTATTTAATTAAACTACCTTAACACCATGTATACACAGGGCATGAGTGGCACAATGCAACAAAGGACTGTTAACACAACCCATTAAAATCAGTGATACGGTCTGCAGTAGATGCACTTGCCTGTGATTTAGGGTGGGAGCTACACCAGGGGACCAACAAGACCAGATTAAGGTGACTTTTTTTTTTGGTCAAGCACTACTTTTGCAGAAATATTCATACTATTCATAAATATACAAAGATCAAATCACGGACTCATAAAAGTTTGTTATACACACTGAAAAGCGTTTGGTGGCCACATTTAGGGACATGTAAAGGACATGAAGGGCAGTTGATTTTGTTCTTTAAATAAATGAAGAATAATGTGAAGAATTAGTGAAATGCAGCAATAAACATTGTAAGAGGAAGCATCTCCCATATTTCCCCAAAGAGATATATGCCATATTTTGTTTCTAATCACCACACACAAAAAATCTATTCTACACAATTGCTATGTGAATTAACAAGGCAGCCTGTTCTCCGCTGAATAATCCATTACATTCTTTAAAAGCTTTATTGATTTTTCAAATAACAAGGGCATGTAAAATAATGACATGTTTATTGGGGCATTCGGGTTAAACACTTGAGGACTACTAAGCATACTATAAACACCTAACAATGTTATATCATGCCGACTTACAGTCTTGACAAGTATTCATGTAAACACAGCTGGCTATGTCTAAAGTGAATGTGAAGTGAAAGAAACAGATGGGACAAAAAATTTGTCAAAAGATTGGATCTGTGATTAACACCTTGCAGCATGAATGCAGTAACCATGTCAAAAAAGGCTCTTACCCTGAACAAATTTTCGCATTACATGCCCTGGGTTTAACTTCATTTGATTTGCTGAGCGTAATATTTAGTCATTTTTCACTGTTAGTATCTGCTTGTTTGTGTTTGTGCATTCAAGACAGACTGTCAGTCAGATATATCCAGCTGCAGAGCCATACGTGACAACAGTTTCTGACTATCATTCTCAGTATGGAGGTTAGGGCTGAGCTAATAAAAACACCTAACCTCATTGCACCACTGACTCTAACCAACAGTGCAAGAACCTATAAGCTGCACCTTAACTTCCTACGGAGACTTCTGGTCAAAAATTGCTGTCACAACTCTGTGGTTCTGCAGATGGATTAGTAGCAGGGATTTTTCAGTGACTCTTTCTGCCAGTTACACTGTTAAGCTGGTATGATGCTGATGGCATGATAAGACTGTTGGTAAGACTCATATTGAGTCACTGATTTACATGTATTTACCAATTCTTTGAAAACACTGATTTATTCAAGAAATTAGTGTTTACGAGTGAGTCATTGATTCATCCACTCAACCAATTTGTTCAAAAACATGCAGTTCATTCTGCTGGGGTTTCATTTAGAACTATTTTGGTTGACAGGGAAAAAATAAACAAAGTAACAAACACAATAATTTCCCTGCAAGTATTGAGTTTAAATAAGTAGAATCAAATCTGAAAAATATGAACAAACATTAGCAATTGATATTAAATATGAATAGTTTTCTTATAGAACGATATAATTTATATATTTTTTTTATTATTAGTGTTCATGTAGCTCAAGTGGTAGAGCATTTGCTTTAGCAAGTGCAAGGTTGGGGGTTCAAGTCCCGGGGAACACGTTAGGAAAAATGGTTAGCCTGAATGCAATGTAAGTTACTTCGGATAAAAGCGTCTGCTAAATGCATAAATTTAATTTAAATTTAATTCATTAAGATCCATCAACTGTGACACATAAGTTAATAATATAAATCTAGTTATCTAGTTAATAATTATTATTTTTTTATTTAAAGTACCATGGTGCTAGGGTTTCCCTGGTACTGTTCACCCAACCCCCATGTAGAAAGGAATCCCTGGGATAAAGAGATTTTTTGTTACCTGCTTTTATGGCCAGGGCACGGGCTTCCACTTTATCCCCCATTTGGCGCACAACCTCTGGAGAAGGACCAATGAATCTTACCCCGGCATCAGCACAGGCTTGGGCAAAGTCGGCACGCTCTGATAAAAAGCCATAACCAGGGTGGATTGCATCCACATTATTTTCCTGAGAGAGAGAAAAACACAGGCAGAGAAATACAGAAGGAGCAAGAGATAGAAAAAGACACAGAGAGAAATGAGAACAGAAAGAAAAAAACATTAGTCAGGGATGTGTATGTGGCACAGCAGTCAGGCCTAATTATTCTGATGCTGGAAAATACTAATTTCATTCAAATCCCAATCAGAAAGAATTTGAAAGGCCCCCTCTCTCTGTTGGCTGACTGTGTGCAACATGGTTATGGCATTGGAGAAAGACTAATTATTCTGAGGCCGTCTGCTGAGGTTAGAGACGATGATGTTGGCTGCTTGTTCAGTTTTAATACAGTGTGGTGTTGTGTGTGTTGTGCTTTGTGTTTATGCATTATTAGTGCATTGTTGTGATGGCTAAGCTGCTGGTTTGAGAGATGAGCTGCCTGTGGCATAATGAGAGAGTTCGCCAAAGGATCTGAATCTGGCTGGCATCTCTGACACTGTTCCATAAAAAAAAGGAATGGATCTATTTGAGCACCATATAGTGAAGTGCTGATGTGAATACTAAGCACCGGAAGAGATGCGTTTATTGCACAATGCAGACAGGCCGTCATTCAGAGAGTGACAGATGAGGTGAATCACAGTCTGACAGATAGATATATAAATGCCTAACCTTAGCCACTTTGATTATGTCAGGGATATGGAGATAGGCTGCAACGGGGGACAGGCCTCTGCCAATGAGGTAAGCCTCATCTGCCTTCTGTCTGTGCATCTGCCCCGTGTCCTGCTCTGAATATACAGCCACTGTGCGGATCCCAAGCTCTGTGCATGCACGAAACACACGGATGGCTATTTCACCTGATGGGAGAAACACGTATACTGTGGTTAGTGTACAGTAGTGGTAATCCACCTCGAAATGAGAAATTACAGTTCCTCAAAGGAAAAAACAATGACAAAAAGAAAGCTCCATAAAAATATGTTTTAAAAGGAAACCGTCATATTTGGAGGTACGTGGCATTAAAATGTTTAAAAACACCTGCAACTTAAAGAGGCCATGTGTTAGCATGCAGATTTGAAACGACAAGAGAGTGAATAAATAATAACACAAGGATCGGATGAGTAAATAAAAAAAAAGAGGGTGGATAAATAATAACAAGTAAAACATTTTAAATCTTGCTGAAAATTAATTTAAAATGCAGCACTCCTGGGCCTTGTGTGTATTTAGATTTTCAGAGCACTAATCCAGGGATCAGGCTTTCACTATATTGTTATCAAAAGATTTAATCTTGGGATTACAAGCCTTACCTCTGTTTGCCACCATGACCTTTTTGATCGGTCGATACTCCAGGCTTTGGGGAGACAAGTGGGCAGAACGACAAAACAGACCCACTCTGCTGATGAGCAGCATGCCCATCTTCCCCCGGAACCCTCCCAAATGCACGAACATCCTAAAAAAATACAAACTGAAGAGTTAGAGAAACAAATTGCCCTGGTTGTAGTTATCTATCATAAATTCGTTTTTAAAATTCTGACGAATTGAGTCGAAACTGAATGATCTGTACACACTTTAGAATGCATGGACAATTTGGCTCCTGATCTGTTTTCACCAAAAATAATAGGTCAATTAAACTTTAACGAGCCGCTGGGTATTTCAAAACTTTTTAATTTCTACTAGTTTAGGTCTATACTTTCCACATTGTTTTGAAGTTGCTGTAGTGAGGGACTGCTGCCATCTTGTGGTCGTCAATTAAACTGTTTTATCCTCCAAAGCTACTTGCGTCTTGTCTTTCTATGTGGGTGTTGAATTATGTCTGTGTGTGAGAGAGCATTACATTAGTTCGTGCGTGCGTGCGTGTGTGTGTTTGGCTAGGTATCTTTGAGCTGTTCCTAGTGTTTTAAATAAAATTATCAACATATCAGTTGTAATATATTCAGAACAATTATCAATGAAGAATCCGATGCTGCTTTATGAATTACAGAGGGCCATCAGAAGTTTGAATTTGTCTTGACGAGACCAATGTATGCATTTTTATACTTCTCTGATTGGTCTATAAAAACTGTTCCATTGTGTTTGTTCAAATGTATTTAGTGTATGCGTGTTTCAGTGGGAAGCAAACTACAAATTACGCCCAGTAGCCTATGCTAACTCTTATTTCACTATTTTACTCTATTTCTGTCTATCTCACCTACACTGTCTGATGGCAGGCATAGTATTAAAACCCTTTTTTCCCCCACCCACCTGTGTATTCAATATCAACATGCTAACCTTTTGAACAACATTGCATATTCACAAGTTAAACTAGAAAACTAAAGTAGTTAAACTACTTGTTGAGTTAGATTTTTCTATGATTGGCTCCAAGCATAATCATATATTTATGCTGATATTTTACCATGTTATGTTTATATATTCTGAAATAAACATGCATAAAAACTCAACTACATTTTATTTAAAAAATGGTATTTGCAAAAATGTCTGCCATAATCTTGTTATATAACTGCTATAATTCATGTTGCTATGTGGTTGCTAAGTAGCTGCTTACTGTCCCAAGTCAAAAAAAGCCCTCTCTTGATATTCTTGTCCCTAATTTGCTAAGTCTACGGGATTTTAACAATCATTTTGTTCTATGCAGAAACTCTTAACAAATATAACTAATAGCAGGTTGCAGGCCAAGTTCAATAATCAGGGTCGGTGATTTGTTCTAATCTGTAACTCTAAGTATGAGTGAAATAAATAAGTATATAAGACTAAGAAAGCATTTGTGGATCTGCAGATAGTGAGAGGTGCAGTCCATAGGCAGTAAAGACTGTAGGTCTTTGTAAGTAAATAGAGCAATTCCTTGAGTGGCTTTTTCTTGGTTAAAGGTCACAGGTCAAAGGCAGCAGTGGCTGAAGGAAAGAGTCGGTGGGTTTGTAGCTCATAAACAGAGAAAAACTTTGAACTAGAAAGTTAGTGGGTGATTAGGTGTCCCTTCATCAAGATTCCTGTGTCAACATGAACTTTGATCGTGTGGGAAATCCAATGAACAACCTCTTTTTTAACATCAGTGAAGTGCAGTAAAATATGTGTATTAGCTGCTTTGTTTTTTTGAAAATTGTTTTTCATAATAAACCATAGTTTAGATGGCTGTGGCACACATATGAACCTGCCGACGGCTCCAAGAGGGAAAATTACAGAGAAAATATAATGATCAGCCTATTGGTGCCTTCCAAAATTGCTCAGTTAGCGTTAAATTACTCTGAACACTGCCCTAAAAGGCCAAGCTGGGTAAAATCAACATGCTCAGCCACCTCCGAACACAATCTAAATAGAGCCATACATCAGAAGAGCTTTTTTGGGGCCTTTTGATGCTTGCTGCTGCTCTCTTTTCAGTCTACTCCCTCACCTCTCCTTCCACCTGACTAACACTTCCTGCGGTGTTTGTCCATTAGAGCTCTGGTTGATAGATTTTCTGTGTCTTTACATTCTGAGCAGTGCAAATGTTCTGCCATTAGGACAGATGAGACCTGCTCAGGCAATACAAACAAAAATTCACAACTTTATGAATTTACAATCTGAGCCGAGTCAACCCCAGAAATCAGTATGGACATGCTTAAATAAGAGTATATATATAAAAAAATAATATATATAATAATAATGTACTCTCTCTCTCTATATATATATATATATATATATATATATATATATATATACAGTACAGACCAAAAGTTTGGAAACATTACTATTTTTAATGTTTTTGAAAGAAGTTTCTTCTGCTCATCAAGCCTGCATTTATTTGATCAAAAATACAGAAAAAAAAGAAGCTATGTTTTTAAAATATAAATATTTTGTAATAACAATATACACTACTGGTCAGTAATTTGTGGTCAGTAATTTTTTTTCTTTCTTCTTTTTAAATAAAATCAATACTTTTATTCAGCAAGGATGTGTTAAATTGATAAAAAGTGATAGTAAAGAAAATCACTGTATACCCTATATATTGTATATATCACTATATACCCTATATATTGTCCCTTTACATTCGCAAAGTTGTGTTGTCGTTGTTTTTTTCGCATGTTGGTTTATCAAACACACAATGTGGAGAACTTAGCCTTTAACCCCCCTCGGTAAACTCATTCAGACACTGTGACTGACTCTTTGTGGATGTGTAGTACGTGAGCTCTGTTATCTCTCTTTCAAGAACAAATTATTTCATCCTTCTTTTGATGAGCTTTACGTGGACTGAGTGTTCAAAGTTGGGGGTCTTCTTTGTTTGTTTCTCTGTGGTGTTTTGTAATCATTTAAATATTAAACAACACCAGACTGAACTCTGTACAGGCTTTAATCCTCTCTGGAGTTGAATGATGAATAAGTGAATGATAACAAAATGCAATTGATTTGCCAAGTTGCTCAAATACCATTCCATGTCAATAAGATATGCAATCAGATATGCTATCACTCAAGTGGCTTTTTGTTTTGATCATTCAGGTAGTTCCACTTTAATTCTATTGTTCTTGTGCAAATGTTTATAAATAAAGATGCATAAAAATTTTCTTCAAACAATCATGCACATGCATACTTACACTCTTACTCACACACAGACTGTGTGTTGGACTGATATTAAACACAATCAATTAAATATCCAAAACTGACCAACATTTATGCAGTATCATCCAATATCTGATATATAGTATCATTACATATATTGTGCAACTTTGTATATGACCAAATCCTCATGAATAAAAAATTCACTGAAATATTAACCTGACAGAGAATACACTTGCGTTTAGGAAATGTTCTTAAACATACACACACAACAACTCATTTCATAATACTGGCATATAAGTAGTTGCATCACCACATGCACATGATCTCTGAATACACATCAAAACACAGTTAACAACACAAGGATTTTTCCTGTAACATGAAAGGTATCTAATACATTTCCTCTTATTTATCATCATATACACACCAGACCACACACAGTTGTACTCACTTGTCCAGTCAAGTCCAGATTCAGTCCAAAACTAGAGTAGGTGTCAGACGTAAACAAATGAACGGGCCAGAAAGTTCTGCCGCAGTCCTGTGATACAATGAGCAGATCCAGAGAACGGAGAGAGTTGGCAGCGTTGTGACATGCACCCAGGCATATACACTATCATGAACACAGTCAGTGTTGCTCTTCTGTCACACTGCTGTGAGACTGGGAGGCCTGGATCCTGTTAATCTCTATCTGTCTCTCACTCTCACTTCTGACCTCTCTCTCTCTCTCTCACTCAGTAGATGCAGGTTTTTATCCTCTGATGATTACGTAATACTTACACACCCCCGTGCATATGGGCCAACCACAGGCAGTCTGTTTCCCCTGGCAAAGAGCGGCAGGATTTAAAGACTGAAATGGGGAGGGAGTGATGGATCAGGAGGAGGGGCAAGAGAAAAATGGTAAACAGAGTTTCACCGAATGTTGTGCATTATATGATGGAAAGAGAATGAAGGAAATCAAACCAAACACAAGAAAAAAAGTTGTTCTTATAAGTAGGGGAACATAAAATCAGTTTCCACAGGCTCTTTGATTGGTGCAACCTATGGATCCAACTGCTTTTCAAGAACCCTTGAATTTTGTAAGGGGATATAAATGACATGTCCATGTTGTAATGCATTCAAAAGTTTGGGATCAGTTAGATTTTTTATGTTTTTCTTTTTAAAAAAAAATGCTTTATGCTTATCAAGAATGCATTTATTTAATCAAAAATACACTGGAAAAAAAAAACAGTAAAAATGTGATATATTTTTTTACAATTTAAAATGTTTGTTTTCTATGTATGCATGAATATATTGTAAAACATATTAACATTTTCAGCATCATTACTCCATTCTTCAGTGTAACATGATCACAAATCAGAAATCTTTCTAATATGCAGATTCTTTGATTAATAAAACATAATTAATTAATTAATTAAGAAACTTCAGTCAGAAAATGTTTCTTTTCTTTTTTCTTTCTTTTTTTTAAAGAAATTAATACTTTTATTCAGATGTGCTCACTTGCAAACTAAGTTTTAGTAAAGACTTAGAAAAATCACAGGTTCCAAAATCAGGATATTGATAATAAATGAGAATTATTTCGGTAACACTTTACAATAAGGTTCCATTAGTTAACATTAGTTAATGCATTAGTTAACATGAACTAACCATGAATGACACCTCTGTTCAGCATTAGTTACTATTTGTTAACGTTAACTCACACATGTACTAATGCATCAATTCACATTAACAGCACGGTTATTTAACATTAGTTAATGCATTAGTTAACATGAACTAACCATGAACTAACCATAAACGACACCTCTGTTCCGCATTAATTCATATTTGTTAACGTTAACTCACACATGTACTAATGCATCAATTCACATTAACGGCACGGTTAGTTAACATTAGTTAATGCATTAGTTAACATGAACTAACCATGAACTAACCATGAACGACACCTCTGTTCCGCATTAATTCATATTTGTTAACGTTAACTCACACATATACTAATGCATCAATTCACATTAACGGCACGGTTAGTTAACATTAGTTAATGCATTAGTTAACATGAACTAACCATGAACGACACCTCTGTTCCGCATTAGTTAATATTTGTTAACGTTAACTCACACATGTACTAATGCATCAATTCACATTAACAGAACGGTTATTTAACATTAGTTAATGCATTAGTTAACATGAACTAACCATGAACGACACCTCTGTTCCGCATTAATTCATATTTGTTAACGTTAACTCACACATATACTAATGCATCAATTCACATTAACGGCACGGTTAGTTAACATTAGTTAAATGCATTAGTTAACATGAACTAACCATGAACGACACCTCTGTTCCGCATTAGTTAATATTTGTTAACGTTAACTCACACATGTACTAATGCATCAATTCACATTAACAGAACGGTTATTTAACATTAGTTAATGCATTAGTTAACATGAACTAACCATGAACGACACCTCTGTTCCGCATTAATTCATATTTGTTAACGTTAACTCACACATGTACTAATGCATCAATTCACATAAATAAGGCATTGATTTGTTGGTAAACATAACTCTACAGCGGAAAAATGTTGTTCATGTTTATACGCACTTTACTATCATTACTTGCATTCAAATAAGCATTTATTAATGGATTGAGTGAATCTTATTGTAAAGTGTTCACTATTTCAACATTAACTGATGTGTTACTAACATTTGTAGACTCTTTATTGACATGACTTACCATTAATAAAGCATTTATTAATGGATTGAGTGAATCTTATTGTAAAGTGTTCACTATTTCAACATTAACTGATGTGTTACTAACATTTGTAGACTCTTTATTGACATGACTTACCATTAATAAAGCATTTATTGATGGAATTTATGAACCTTATTGTAAAGTGTTCACTTTTTTAACATTAACTTATGTGTTACTAACATTTGTAGACTCTTTATTGACATGACTTACCATTAATAAAGCATTTATTGATGGAATTTATGAACCTTATTGTAAAGTGTTCACTATTTCAACATTAACTGATGTGTTACTAACATTTGTAGACTCTTTATTGACATGACTTACCATTAATAAAGCATTTATTGATGGAATTTATGAACCTTATTGTAAAGTGTTCACTATTTCAACATTAACTGATGTTACTAACATCTGTAGACTCTTTATCTACATGACTTACCATTAATAAAGCATTTATTGATGGTATTTATAAACCTTATCGTGTACACTATTTCAGCATTAACTGATGTTACTAACATCTGTAGACTCTTTATCTACATGACTTACCATTAATAAAGCATTTATTGATGGTATTTATAAACCTTATCGTGTACACTATTTCAGCATTAACTGATGTGTCAGTAATATTTGTAAATGTAAATGTGTGAAAGCCATTCATTATTAACATTTTCTGGATGTTGAGAAAAGACCTCTTTATTACATTATCAGAACTGGTCAACATTGGCAATCTTTGCCAGAACAAAACATACAAAACAAAATTTTTAAGGACAAAACAAAATGTGCTGCCCTATCAATTCAGGCCTAAACAAGGCAAAATATATTATTGTAATAAACATGGAAAACACGTATATGGTTCTTTTTTTTTGCGACTTTTTATAGCATGAAAATTGATTATTTTCTTATCGGAAGCAACTTCCCATCCGTTTTCATTGTTTGTATTATGTTTGCAATGTTCTCATCGGCCATGATTGCGTCTTGACATTTCTGGGTTATGTTTGATAATTTCTCTCCCTTTTCCTGTTTTTCATGGATTTCTGCATATTTCTCTGGTGCTGCAATCGCCAGTTCAGCAATAGCTGCACTCTGCACGATTGTGTTCCGGTCAACACCATACTTCCGGAAAGCTTCTGCCATGTTGCTTCATCTTTTGAAAATCTCCAGGACTGATTTGTACCGCTTTACCACCTGCCATGGATCAGTAACTAAGACAGTAAAAAAAAAAAATTAAAAAAAATATTTTTTTTAAAAGAAGAAATTTCGGCAATTGTTATGTTTCTCGTGATCACATTTTAAGAACACATTCCATTCATGTGTTTAATGGTAAACTACACAACACAGATTACAAAACACAAGTTTTCCATTCCTGATATATTAAAAAAACATTTATTAAATTATTTCAATTTGCACAACCTACCCCTTTGACAGAATTTACTCATTTACTTGTTTTTTTTCTGTTTTTTCACTCTTTTCTTTGCTTTCTTTCCCTTCTTCTTTCTTTTCTTCTTCTCCCTCGAAGAGTCTGAGCTAGATGACTCTGAGTCAGAAGACTCAGAAGAGTCAGAGTCAGTGGAGTCACTTTCTGAATCGATTTTCATTCTTTTGGGGATGTCTGCAGGCTTATCTTTAATTCTGTCAGGAATGTTGTTGTCCATTTTGATGGCTTTAATCGGGGAAGAAAAAAAAACAGTTAAAAGTCATATTCTGTATGCCTGCATTTGTGACTCTAGGTTACATGTTAACTTCACTCCAAATGACAAAAAAAGTCCATATCAACATCACCACTGCCTGTTACATCTATCTTAGTTCAGTTTAATACGTGGGTTTACCAGATTTACCACATTTTATGTATTTAAAGAGAGATTTTAACACTAAAACAACACAAAACTTTCACAAAAACTTTACCTTCTGACAGCTGTTGTCTAAGGAAATCTCGATCTTTTGTTAAATCTTCTATTTTCTCCTGCAGATACTGACATTTCACCTTCCAGGTGTCAGTCTCTGCCTTGGCTTTAGCCAAAGCTATAGACACAGTGGGCGCTGCTTCAGTGGGTTTATCTAAAAAGAAAAAATAAATAATAATAATAGGCTATTTAACAACAAAATCATCCTGATTATGTTACACACACAGAGGGAGGGAGGGAGGGAGGGAGAGGGGGGTTGGAGGGACTCTTAAGGTTTACTTAGTTAAAAATTGTAAGTAAAAATCGTTTCGTTTTCTCAGTTATTTCTACTATTCAAGCCTGGATCAACCGTTTTCTTGATGGTTTCATTTGTAAAACTTAATTAGTAGCTATCTAAAGTTAGCTAGTTGATAAACGTGCATCATTTACCGGATTTTTCTGTGCGTTCATCCCGAGACAGTTTTTTCTTCTGTCTCCCTCTGGTCTGATGGTTTAAATTGTCATCCGTTATTCCACTCTCCATCATCAAACTTGCTTTGGCATTCGACACCTGTTTATCAGTCTCCGCTGTATAACCGCTGGCCGCTCTATTTATTTATTTATTTTTGCCGCGAAGTGCTGAAGGATTGTGGGTATGGTAGTTTTTCTTTAAATGAACTGCAGAAATTAAGCTTCTTTTTTTTCTTTTTCTTTTTTAACGAAGCTGAAATAACAATGACTGATGGCTTCAATATAATAACAGCATTTAAAAATTTGAAAGTGAATAATACGTTTGTCTTGTTTTGATTTAAAATTGTATTGCTAAAAATCTCTCGGGATTTGTACTTCCGGAAGGAACGCTACTTCCTGATGAAAAGCCGAAAAGCCCGCTCAACTCCCACGCAAATTAACAGATGCAACGGCGAACATCACGTACAATCCAGTGACACATCATGTAAGATTTGATTACAGCTTTTAAAGACTGTATGTAAATCTAAGAATTGTAAATTATAAATGTTACATAAATGTATGTTTCTTTCTTCAGCTCTAACATGAAATGTAGCCTATATAGCACAACACTATAATTGTTTTTCTGATATATTTATTCTTTAACTATTTTATTAAATAAATAATTCTATATATTAGAATTATAACATACTGTATATTCATCTTTATTCATGAAATGCAAAATGCATAAAACCTTACCATAGTTAATCAGATAATATTTACATTGTTTTCAGTCAATGTATTTGTTTTGTGTGTTGAGTAGGCCTATGTCTAAACCACCTGTTGCATGAATACTAAATATTAATGTATTAATTATTATTATTATTATTTTAAATATACTCTTTTAAATAATTGTTTATGTATTTATAAGGTGACATGGCTCCGTCATTAAATCGAAAATTGCTGTCAATGATTGAAGGACGTCAAACAAAGAGGAAGAAACTTAAGTTGATTAAATGGCTCCAGAAAAAAAAATTGCTTAAAGCAAAAATGAAGTGCAATTTATGCCAACATAAAATGAAGCTGACTCATAAACCCAACAAAGCAGACAACTATGTTTGGTAAGTATTATTATTATTATTAATTTAAAATAATTGCATGACCAGAGCTTGCTTGATTAAATTATCTTTTTAATAATTCATAATTTTATTGTCCAGACATAGCTGGTTTTAGGAAAATTTAAACAAATATGACGCAGAGTCTTACTAGAATCTTTTATAACATGTTTAAAGGTCCTGTACACGAAACAGACATAAGGGAAGGTTCAAGTCAGTGAGGTATGGATCACTTTTTGCCAAGTCAAAGTGTAATTTATTCTCCTGGATGAAGTTCATATATCGGTATGTTTAAAACATTTTAATTGAAGTTTAGTCTAATTTTGAAAGTAGTTGAACAGAAATATGAACACTAAAGTTTTGTCATTTTTTTTAACAAAGGTTTGCTCAAGGCCTTCAGTTGAGACAAATCGACATGATTGAAGATGGCATTGCTGGAAGCTCACGTACACTCAGCAGCATGGCCAAGAAAGTTCGAGCTATTTGTAAAGAATCCATGAAGTTGTATGCCAGAAGGAAGGGCCAAATGATAGGACAACCCAGGGAGTTTGTTATGATTGATGAGAGCAACTTCCGTCACAAGCGAAAGGTAATTTAAATATTCCCATAAAATGTATCTTTATTTTAGATTAATAACCTTAGTTATGTTAGTGAAATTGTGTTTTACATTATGTACTTTGTACATAAGGCAAAATTAGCAATTTGGCTAAACAAAAAATACCCAGTTTGGTAAAACTTTACTTGAAGGGGTGTGCATAAGACTGACATGACACCATTATAATCATGACATGACAGATGTCATAAATGTGAAGGAGGTCTTATGCATGTTTATGACAACTGTCATTAAGTGTCATTCGCTCAATTATGACATTTTTTAATGCAAATATGACATTGTTTGAGATGTCTTTGTTATGACAACTTGACATAAACCAATACATCATAATCTGTCAGTGTCTTTGTCATTACAACTTGACATTACCAAGACAACATAAATTGTCATAAATATGTCATAAACATGACATAGCAGATTAACTATCAAACTTAAAGGGATAGTTCGCCAAAAAATGAAAATTCTGTCATCATTTACTCACCCTCAAGTTGTTTCAAACCTGTATGAGTTTATTTTTTCTGCTGAACACAAAAGAATATATTTTGAAAAATGTCGGTAACCAAACAGTTGATGGACCCCACTGACTTCCATAGTAGGAAAAAAAAATACTATGGAAGTCAATGGGGTCCATCAACTGTTTGGTTACCGACATTTTTCAAAATATATTCTTTTGTGTTCAGCAGAAAAAATAAACTCATACAGGTTTGAAACAACTTGAGGGTGAGTAAATGAGAACAGAATTTTCATTTTTGGGCGAACTATCCCTTTAAGAAACCACTAGCTTTATGGGTTAACATTACATTAAACTGTCATGTGATTGGTTTTGACATTGGCTGTCATGAGGCCATTATAACTGTGTCATGAATGTTTTTCTTGACCTCAACTACAGTGGTACAAATTTAATGTCATTAAAATGTTATAATGGCTTCATGACAGCCAATGTCAAAACCAACCACATGACAGTTTAATGAAATGTTAACCCATAAAGCTAAGTGTTTGATAATTAATCTGCTATGTCATGTTTATGACATATTTATGACAGGTTGTGTTGTCTTAGTAAAGTCAAGTTGTCATAACAAAGACTTCTCAAACAATGTAATGTTTGCATTAAAAATGTCATAATTGAGCGAATGACACTTAATGGCATTTGTCATAAACATGCATAAAACCTTCATATTCATGACATGTGCTATGTCATGATTATGATGGTGTCATGTCAGTCTTATGCACACCCCTTCAAGTAAAGTGTTACCAAGAGTTTTAAGTGTTAAGTTCAAAGAGTGTTAGATTGATTGTTAGGCCGATGAGTGTTAGAATGTATAGAAGGATTGCATTGTTTTGAATGATGTATGCCTTGTTTCCACCGAGCGGTACAGTATAGTACAGTACGATTCGTCATGGTAAACCCTGATCCGGCTTGCATTTCCACTGCCAACAGTGGGCCAACCCTTACTTGATTGGCGCGGTGTATGCCTGAAAGAAACGAACAATATAATTCTTGTAAAGTAGAAAACAACACAGAAAATAACAATGGAGTGCATACAGTATAGCAGATCTTGTTCTTGCTTCTCGGCTGTCCTTCTGCTTGTCACAAGAAGAAATGGTATTGTGTTTCAACTGTATTAAAAATGGCTCCTCTTGTGTTATCATTCCTCTTATAGCAGGCGCAAGTGTTGATTATCTGTCAACAAATCAATGTTCTGCTAACTCCACCCTTTAGTACCGGACTACTGTGCTACGTACCCCAATGAAAGGGTCTCAAAAAAGTGGTACGGTATGGTTCGGTTCAGAATTAGGGTATCATTCACATCTTCTGACAATCTAAACTACAAAAATTGAGTACCGTACTGAGCCGTACGGCTCAGTGGAAATGAGGCATTCTATACATTTGGAAGCTTTGTATTTTTAAATATTGTATAGTTGTATACTTGTTTTTCAGTATGGACGTGGAAGGTTCGCAAAGACTTGGCGTAGAAGAAAGTGGGTCTTTGGGATGCTGGGGGTTGCACCAAGAAATAACAAGCCTATTCTGAAACTCGTTCATCGAAGGTCCCGAAACCATCTTATCCCACATATTGTACGACATGTGCATCCTGGAAGTTCCATACTTAGTGATGAATGGCGTGCTTACAGAGGGGTACTAAGCGATCTTGGCTATAACCATTTTCCTGTGAAGCATAATCAGTGTTTTGTAGATCCAATAACAGGCAGCCATACACAAAATCTGGAAAGAGCATGGTTAACTTACAAAGGAAAAATATGGCGTCTTAGAGGAAATAGGACAGAGGACCTACTAAAACAACATCTAAAACTGATAGAGTGGACTTACTGGCTTGGAAATCGGCACACAAATGGTCCTCTTGGAAGACTGTTGAAGGATATTCATCGAAAATATCACTTTTAAAACACAAAGCTGATA
Organism: Carassius carassius; assembly: GCF_963082965.1. Lineage (NCBI taxonomy): Eukaryota > Metazoa > Chordata > Actinopteri > Cypriniformes > Cyprinidae > Carassius > Carassius carassius. Next base: position 29,893,156 of record NC_081757.1, on the reverse strand, counting down.
ACTCCCCGAAGCCCATTATTTCTCCAGCCTAACTTGACCATGCTGGCTCACTCCCAGATCATCCTTATTTTTACTCTTTTGAAACACCTCTTCCATAGTCCCATTCATTGATACAAACAGTATATATATTTCTTATTTTGTACATTTTGTAATTCTGCTGCAGATGATTTTTCTTGCTTCAAACACTACAGTTGTACAAATGAATTTCCAATTGTCTTTTTATTAATTTGTAATATGTATACATTGTTAATTGAGACCATTGTTATGTAATGTAGTAAAGGTTTTGAAAATGCAAGTGATGTGTGACTTTCACTCATTTAAGGTCCAGTAAAATCAATAATCACTGCTTTGTGTCAAATCTACAAATGTAAGTACATCAATTTACAATAAGGTTCATAAATTCCATTAATACATGCTTTAATAATAGTAAGTCATGTTAATAAAGAGTCTACAAATATTAGTAATCCATAAGTTAATGTTGAAATAGTGAACACTTTACAATAAGGTTCATAAATTCCATCAATAAATGCTTTATTAATGGTAAGTCATGTCAATAAAGAGTCTACAAATGTTAGTAACACATCAGTTAATGTTGAAATAGTGAACACTTTACAATAAGGTTCATAAATTCCATCAATAAATGCTTTATTTATGGTAAGTCATGTCAATAAAGAGTCTACAAATGTTAGTAACACATCAGTTAATGCTGAAATAGTGTACACGATAAGGTTTATAAATACCATCAATAAATGCTTTATTAATGGTAAGTCATGTAGATAAAGAGTCTACAGATGTTAGTAACATCAGTTAATGTTGAAATAGTGAACACTTTACAATAAGGTTCATAAATTCCATCAATAAATGCTTTATTAATGGTAAGTCATGTCAATAAAGAGTCTACAAATGTTAGTAACACATCAGTTAATGTTGAAATAGTGAACACTTTACAATAAGGTTCATAAATTCCATCAATAAATGCTTTATTTATGGTAAGTCATGTCAATAAAGAGTCTACAAATGTTAGTAACACATCAGTTAATGTTGAAATAGTGAACACTACAATAAGGTTCACTCAATCCATTAATAAATGCTTATTTGAATGCAAGTAATGATAGTAAAGTGCGTATAAGTAGAATTATGTTTACCAACAAATCAATGCCTTATATAAAAGAGTGTTGATAAGGTACACAACAGTATTTTTACATTTAGGGTAACATAGTGAGTTAGAAATGTTCATATATAGTGTGTGTCAACTGCTGCGTAAACTAATGTAAATATGTACAGTTTAACCCCTACAAAACAGTACAGCTATTTACAGGCATTGTTCATGGTTAGTTCATGTTAACTAATGCATTAACTAATGTTAACCAAACGTACTGTTAATGTGAATTGATGCATTAGTATATGTGTGAGTTAACGTTAACAAATATGAATTAATGCGGAACAGAGGTGTCGTTCATGGTTAGTTCATGTTAACTAATGCATTAACTAATGCTAACTAACCGTGCCGTTAATGTGAATTGATGCATTAGTACATGTGTGAGTTAACGTTAACAAATATTAACTAATGCTGAACAGAGGTGTCGTTCATGGTTAGTTCATGTTAACTAATGCATTAACTAATGTTAACTAATGGAACCTTATTGTAAAGTGTTACCATTATTTCTGAAGGGCCATGTGACACTGAATACTGGAGTAATGGCTGATGGCTATGTTATCTTTTTTTTTTTTTATTTAAGACATTATAAAATGATGTCTTAAATCTATCTTAGATAATCTATGACTTTTGGCAATAATGTAAGCAATTATTTGTGTTCCTTTCTTGTGAAAAAAAAAAAAAATTCTATGAAAACAGACTTTAAAATGACAGTTTCTCCCTCAGTCTGAATTCAACCACATCACACTAACCATTCTACACCCATAATAATTTAGACACATACAATACTTTTTATTCCTATTTTTGAGGCATATTATATTCAGGGAGGGTACTGGCAAGCTTAACAACTCAACCCAATCACATAAAATTAAAATGGAAAATTATTATTTGTCAATATTTTATTTTAATCCATAAGTATATTCAGTGCAATTATTTCATTGCTTCCATGTATGATCTACTCTCCTACACTACATGAGGAGCAGTGGCCATTTTGAGTGAAAAACTACAACCCCTATACAACAAATATGCCACACTCTCTTGAGAAAGGAGGCCATCGAGGTGGTCCCTCTTCACGACAGAGAGTCCAGGTTCTACAGTCGCTATTTCATAATTTTGAAGAAGGATGGAGGGTTGCGTCCTATTCTAGATCTGCATCAGTTGAACTGCTCAATCATGAGACTGAAGTTCAGGATGCTCGCAATCAAATAAGTCATTGCACGTACTTTTAAGCTTCCTTGTCGATATGTCACCCCTCCCATGACGTCTCACCCATTTACTGGACTGATTACTCATGTAATTCAGAGCATGGTCACGCTGCCCCAGCGTCTCGATCCCTCAGGGAGCCATGGTTACATGTGTAACCTAGAGACTCATTGTTACTGCATGGCCACATGTTGGATGTGTTGCAGATACGTTGGCCCAGAAACAAGAAGACAATATGGAATTAGGAATGAACACAGTACTCAATTGCCATCTGACATAGTAAAGACAAAAAAAATAAAATTGTGTAAAATATTTTTTTTTACAAAACAAAAGAGTCCATAGACACACAGTTTGTCTACTTTTAACTTCAGTCCTACAATTTGTTAAAAAAATATGATAGATGTTACATCTGTTATCATTAAATTGTAGAAACATATGAGCAGTATGTAGATGTTTGTTTGATAACAAGTGCTGTGTAAAATCTTTTTTTTAAATAATCTTATTTTGTCCGTTTGTTACAGGGGTTAAACTTTAATTAATAAAAGGTATTTAATGCCTGAGGTGGGAAAATATAATTTTTTGGAGGTTTGATATGTGCCTAATTATGTGAGGTATGTAGAAAATGAATCATAAGTAGCTGGAAAAAAGTTTAAATGTTACCGAATCCCAGGAATGACCCATTTGCAATATAAGCTGTGTCCAAATTCAGAGGCTGCATCTTTCAAATGCTGTATTCAGAAACTGTTCTTTATTTCCCAGCCCATGACAAGTACAACTGATAGATCCTTTGCAGCCTGGACCATCCCAAGATTCACTGAATGCTGGTGATGATGACTGTTTGGGAGAAATTGCCAGATTACACTTTTACATTTAAGTAAATAAAGGTTTTTGGTCGTACCTGATTCAATCATGGACAGCAGTTCCACATGATAGAATGAGTTTATCTGGACACATCTAATTTTATACTGAGTTCACCTTAGCTCATCCTACATGTGTTAGAGTAGAGAAAACATTAATCCATTGTGTGGAAACATGCTTGACACTTCACCACAATGATAACTCACCCAAAAATCATAACATAATGTTTTTTAAAATGCTAGTATAATAAAACATTAAATGTTAACAGGTGAAGACTACATTAGTGAGAAAAAAAAAATTGTGTATATATTATATAATGTATCAAAAAAACATTAAAAATAACATGTGTACTTAAAAAATACCCTGCAATTATACTATTGGTGTACTAAACTGGAATACTTATAGTCTGCTAAACTGGAACAACTAATGTTGTACTTCATGAACTTTAATTGTGCAGCTGTAGTGAATAAGTCCAACTGAAGATATACTGAAGTATATTAATTGCTCTAAAGTGGAACTATTGTAAATATACTTTAAGTACACTTTAAATATCTTGCATTTAAAGACACATTATTCAAATACCATGAAATCCTCATCAATATTGATATTAGGCTTATTGTTAAGAAATGTGCATTGTACACAAATACTCCAAATAAAGTTTAATTATATTTTTTTATATCAGTAAGTGATATATCAGTAAATATGCTAATAGATTCATCTAAACTTATTATGAAAAAAAAGCATTTTAAATATATTACTTTTTTCCTTATCTTGCTACTAAAAGTGCATGTTGGCTTGATGGGATGTGTGATGTTACAAAAACTTACTTTAAACATTTAAAGGTTGACATCTTACTAGGATGTGAATTTATAGATAGTTTATACTTAATAGTGTGCATAAATGGACAAAGGTGAACATATTTAGGCAGGTTGTGAACTTTGTTTTGTTTTCAGACAGTGGAATATAACCTTTTTTTTTTTAAAGTCCAGAACAAACGCCAGCTGCGGCAGTTGCTAGGCGACAAGAGCAATCCTCTGTAGGCTAGACCAGAGCAGTTGAGAAAAATGAGAACTGTTTCTTTGGCTCTTCGGTAGACCATCCCATTTAACAACACCAGGGGACATTATCCAACACCAGGTTTGCATAAACTGCTTAGACTTTTTAAAAAAAGTTATTCATCTAATTTATTTCCGCAGGACTAGTCATTACTTTTTAATATCAGTTACCACAAAATCTACAAAAACGCAAAGATACTTTTTTTCAGGGTCTTCTCACTACTGCACGGCTTTGGGACAATGGCGGCTTCACTTTTCTTAAAAGGAAGTGTTTGAAGGTGTGTTGTCCATCTTTTTTATTTACAGTCTAAGATAGTGACAAACTGGCCCCAGGTCTTACCTACCTTACCATCCTTCAATGATTCAGCCTCTGAACTGTCCTGTGACCTACATCAGATGTGTCACTTCAGTGACATTCACAAATCCTCTCCCGTGGCCTTATCATGGGATAGCATAGTGCCCATCCGATACGCGCAAGTAATAGGTTCTACCTGTAATACTGTGAATTCAGACAAATTAGTCTTTACATAATGTTAATTTTTCCTTTGCCTACTTTATAGCAGGGAAGTTTGTGATTTTGAATGCAGAAAATAAGTTACCTTAATTTGAAATAATGTTTGCTGGAAAAACAATAATAGACAAAGCAAATAATGATCCTCTTTCCAACACAGTCTAAGGCCCTTATTCTTCAGAAACAGTGGTGAATGGTTATCTTGTACTGATAAGGCAGTAAACTAATCATCCTAGAAAAATAGCTTTTACAACTCAGTTTATCTGTTATGTTGTTCTCATGAAGAGGTGTATAGATTCCTCACCCACTTTCATCTCTTTGTTTCAGTTCCAGTCTCACTTATTCCTACACCCTCTCTAGCTTTCTTTCTATTTCTCTCTATGCGAGTGCATTTGTTTCTAGGTTTGTCAGATGATGGCTGATGTGTTGTTTTGACTAAAACTTCACACTCCTAAAATAGGAATATATTAATCACAGTCTCTCCATATCACATGACAACAGAGAAGAAAAATACCAAGGCAGACAGAATAAAAGAGAGATATAGAGAAAGAAAATAATTATAATAATAACATTAATACTATTGGGTCCCAGCAACTGTGTCTGAAGAGTTTTAGCGGAGAGAATCCAATGCATTCATGAAAAATAAGAATGACAAATATGTTTAAAGTGTCTGTACTAGACAGAAAGCATCTCATTAGGTGTTTATGACGTTCTTTCTGCAACAAAACGAAACTTAAATGGCTGATGCTGTGGAATAGAAATAAGTAAACAGTAGACAGAAATATTAACATGAACATTAGACTAATTGCCTTTCTGATTGGATCATCTAAAAAAAATGTTTTTCCCTCCAAGAGGATCGTGGATTCATGATCATGGCACAGAACATCAATCCAGTTTAAAAAGACACACTTGACAAAAAAAAACAATACGCTGGAAGTGGCAGAAGACATCTCTTGTTTTTCTTTTTCTTTTTGCAGCTGCTGGCATTATAATGTTAAAGGAAAACCTGCGTAAAGATAAGAATAATGATAAAGAGGCATTCAAAACATTACATTTTTAAATATATGGCACGATAAATAAAATTCTCCATTTCCACATAACATTTAAAAAATACACCAAAGATTAAGCTGTAGAACATCACAGGCCATGCGTGTATCTTATCACACTCACAGTCTTTTATCAATGTTGATCCAGTGGAAAAGAGAGAAAAGAATGTCAGTAGGCAATGTGTTCATTTTATTGCAGCACATGTAAACACAAGGTATCTTCTGCCAAGGCCAAACTAGTGATGTCAGAGGCATGTCCAAATCAAACAAATTGCCACACTGGCCAACAATCTTCTTTAATCTTTAGAGTGTGATGATGCAAAGCTTTCTGCATGAGATTCGTCATGAAGAAGTCAGATAATCAGGGGTGTACATAAAGTGCCCACAAAATCTTTATTTTAATGCAGAAATTATAAGCATTCTCATCCCAAGGCGTCATATACTGACCCTTTTGACATTTCGTCAACATCCTACACACATGGCACCCTCTAGCGTCAATATGAGACACAGATTATGGGTTAGGGTTAGACCGCTAGGAGGCGCCTTCTGGCCCATATTTATCTGCGTCTAATATTGACGCTAGAGGGTGCCATGTGCGTTAGATGTTGACGAAATGTCAAAAGGGTCAGTATGACGCCTTGGGATGAGAACGGTCTGGAAATTAAAGGGGTCATTAATTGATATTGAGAAATTTGAGTGGTCCTGTTTCAGAACTCAAAACATTATATAGTATATATGTTATATAGTTTAACCCTGTTACTATTGCTTTGTCTATTAAATTGTTTGATATTGTAACGACTGGGTGAAGGAGTGGCAGGAAGCAAGTGCGAGATTAATGAGATTTAATGAAGACAATGAAACAATACAATACTGAGACACAAATAATGCTGGGAGGAATGCACAGTCCAAGATGGTGGTGATGAATGATGAATCCGTAAGGTGGTGATGAATGATGAATCCGTAAGGCGGAGGTGAGTTGGCAGCAGGAGAGGGTGACACAGGAACTGCGGGGAAGCGAGCCGAAGGTAAGTGGTGTTGCTTGGTGGTGGGTTGCATAGAGTGGACGGGGTTCCGGGGAGACACGGACATCCAACGCAGAAACACACAAGAAAGCAACACCACTTACCTTCGGCTCGATTTCCCGCAGTTCCTGTGTCACCCTCTCCTGCTACCAACTCACCACCTCCTAAATCATAGAATAAATTAAGTTATACAGCAAATAATTATTGCACTGCAACCTTGTGTTTAATAACAGGAATGTAAGCCATTTTTGCATAATTTTTCTAATAATGACCAAAAATGTACAATAAAGCATTTTGTGCAATTACTGTTTTCTGTCAGTTTTATATATATATATATATATATATATATATATATATATATATGTTCTTTAAATTCCTCCCTTTTGTTAACTCAATACACATAGGAAAATTATTAACACTCATCAGTCCAGTGCAGTGTGTCAGTATCTTTTGCTGTCATCTGTGTTTGAATGGAGTGGGGTCCAAAAGTCTGAAACGTTTGAAAAATTTTTTTTTAAACCTTACAATAAACAAAGTCCTACAAAAAGGAAAGCTGTTGCAGGAGAAGAAAAAGCCATTTCATTTTGATAAAATGATCATTTAAGGTAATGATGACAAATCTTCTTTTTTTCTTTTTTTTTTTTAGAATAACATGCATAGATGACTCATTTACAATAAGACAATTAAGACTTTTAAAGAAAACTATTTTATTGTTTGAGCTGTCCACAAAAATACACCTCCTAATTTTGTTGAGTTAGATGTGTTCCTAAGTCAACATATTTTGTTGACCCTGGAACATTTCAATCCAAAAAGTTTGTCTTGACCATATCCCTACACCTAAATCTAACCTTAACCATGAGTAATCCCTAAAATCAGAGGAAATGATAGATTAATGACACTGCACCAAACACTGAATGTATGCCTAAACTTCACAAAACTATAAACTGGTTCTTCAAATCTGATTGGTTAATCATAATGTTGTTCAAGGGTCAATAAAGATGTTGATCCAGGAACATGTCGTACTGTCGGTAAAAATCAGGTTCTACTACAGTGCACAGTACACTTTCCCTAATATTTCACATAACACTTTGACCCTGCTTGACTGAGTTCAAATCCATAGATTATCTTGTCTAGAATGCCTGTCATGTCACGATTTTGAGAAAAAGACTGTTCAGATTTGCTATATGTGACACAGGTTTCTTTTGTGCAAACAGAAAACAGCTGATAGGAGAATATAGCTTACGTGATTGTCTACAAACCGCCTGACAAGTCTGTGAGAATTCAGGACTGCAATGGTAAACTCAGCAAAAGCAAAGTAGCAAAGACTGACCCATATGATCTGTTTAACATTTCTTTATGATACACATAGGTTTCTACAACAGGGTCAAGTCTAATCAATTTTGCAATAATCTATTGCTTTATTTTATCTGCATCTTCTTCTTTTAAAAACAAAAAAACAGAAAACAATGTTTTGCAGAGCAGTCAGAAATGCTTGTTTAAAAATATGTTCATTATATTCACAGTTGGAATTCACAGCTATTGTGTTGTCTGTTTGTTCTAGTTCACTTTCATATCTCTTTGTTTACCTTTTACAATGACTTTATAAACAATCACTATACTTCCTTGTTATATTTCCTTGCTGTTTTCTATTATAATATTTGTAGACACACAGACTTGGACTACAAATTAGAGACGTGTGAACAGCACAAGTAGGTTTGCATAAATGTGTTCAACCTAACACTATTGTTCAAAAGCTTTTGGTTACAGATTGATTGATTGATTGATTGAGCAGGGATGCATTATATTTATGTAGTATTATATATTAAACATTATGTATTTAAGTAAAATGTATTCAGTTACTGTTACAAACGATGCATAAACTATATGATTTTCAAAGTCGCGGACTGCTGTTCCTTTCACATTACACGCCTGTTTTGGGTATCAAGAAGTTACTGTGATTTGCACATTACACAACGGATCAACAACTGGGGTCACACATTAGATATACTATTTAGGAAGAATCCCCAACAACTCTGTTTTGTTTACAAATTGTATGCATGAGAAGGAGAATGACCTAAGACTACATCTCAATCTTTGACATTCACATACAACAGCTCTCTCATTAGCTGTGGGTCACCACCAATGTCATTTCACACTGCAAGACATTGGGCTTGTCCAAATACATACACTTGCAGTCTTTGCCCTTGACCACTTTTGCATTATTAACACACTATTTTCCTATTCAATGCTGTTCAGTTGCTTTGACACAATCTGTATTGTTAGAAGCGCTAAATAAATGAAGCGGACTTGACTTGACTTGTCTACTTGCTTGACATATTTCCTGTATTTGTTTAAGTAAGTGTTCCTGTAAGTTTTCAAGTGGTGGTGAAGTGGGGGTTGAAGTGTATGAAGAACTTTTCATTCCCTTATGGGATATGTATGTTTACAGAGCTTTATTTTGATTTTCAATACTTTCCACATGCATTGCTTCTGAAGATTACCTAATAAGTTGCAGGATGGTGTGTTTTTTGGTGGCAGGGAATGACATATGGTTCCTGACAAACATACAGTAAGTAAATGTTCTATATAGGTTCTAAATATTCTATATATGTTCTATATAGAGGTAATCACTATGTGGTTGTACTGTATGTATGTATATTGTACATACACTGTAACCCTAACTTTAACTAAAATAATTCAATTTAAATCAACTACTGTATTTTCATTTTCTGTTTTAAAATATAAGGTATTCCTGCGGTGGCAAAGTAAAATTTTCAGCAGCCATTACTGCAGTCTTCAGAAGGTCATTACACAATCCTTCAGAAAGCATTATAATATGCTGATTTGGTGCTCAAGTAACTTTCCTCGTTATTAATATCAAATACCATTCAAAAGCTTGGGGTTAGGATAAAAGGGGGGAAAAAAGGAAAAAAGAAAACGTGTGCTAATGTGATTAATATAACAAAATAAACAAAATTAGATACAAACCTAAAAAATGTCACCCTGTATCCACTTGGTGTCAGCAGAAGCAAATGAAAAAAAAATCCCAATAAGAAGCATGAACAATGTCTTACATTTTTATTACACCATTTTTATCTAAACTGCAAAAAAGAAAAGCTTTTTAAATCCAGATTTTAAAATCAACAATTTAAGTTATGGCAATCCGTTGATCCACACGCGCTCTTGTTGAATTATGTCTCAGATATTTGGTTTTTGATTAACTTTTAAAATATGAATTTATTTTGAAGTGCAGCAAACCACTGCAATGAATGAATAGATAATCACACAATGCTTTCTTGAGATTCTCAAAAAGTATAATTCTGGTGCACAATCTTCATCAGTAACTAAATGGGACTGTTAATAACTAGAGTTAAATTATGAATCAAGACTGGAAGAAAACAGAGTGAAATATGGCCTGCAAGAGAGAATTTTCTTTCAACCCAGATCTTCAAATCCTCAGCTGTTCTCTCCCTCTCTGCCTCGCTGTCTCTTTATTCATCAGCCCATCCCTCTTGTCTCTTTTTCTGTCTAACAGTAGATTGTGCATAATTTAATTCAGCCATTCTTCCTTGTTCCAGTCTTTTTCCCAGTAGCACTGGCATTAATGAGGAGCTCAGGTGTCAGGGGAAGAGACGTGTGTCAGACGTCAGGAGATACCACTGTGGAGACACAGAAGGGGGGCAACAAAAAGGGCTCAGAGAACAGTGGTTGAGGTGAGAATTGCAACTAATGAAGTATTTAACACAGGCTTTATATTTGTAAAGGTTATCAGCATCAGATGCAATCAAACATAAGAACGGAACAAATAACTTGTGTGCACCCACGTTACCTCAAGCTTTCCCATCTAACAGGTGTTTGTTGCATATCCTGAGCATGTGTGGCCGTGGGGGGTGTCATTAGAGCCACTCGTTGGGCTGGTGGGTGGCCAGGGCATGTGTGGAGATCCGGACGCCTGTAAATGTCACAGAAGAAAGTCCTACTGTGCATAGAACTCATTTCCTGTTAACAGCCAGCTCTGTCTAGTTCTGCATTATTGATAAAGGCCACACGTATGCTTGCAAACACACACACACACACACACACACACTTAAGCAAACAATACCAAACTATCTTGACAAGTAATTAAAGAACAACAAAAACTACTCCGACAAACTGCCAGATTTGGAAACTTCTTAATAATTTAGAGCCTGCAGAAAAGAGTTCTGGTAAATAAAACTGTTGATTAGCAAGTCAAGCATTTTTAAATGAGGGCCTATTCATTTATTTTTTTTCTTCAGTTTAAGAAATACTCCATGTAGTTGTTATACCAATCAATCATCTTCAAAAGATACACAAAACACTTAACAACATGAACAATAGTAAGTATATGGGTTTGTAAACAGGGTCTCCGTGATTTTGCCAAGTAAGACATGCTCCTGGATCAACATCGTTTGATGATCCTGGATCAACATTATTGTCCAAAAATATACACTTATCCCAATTCCTACCCCTAAACCTAACCCTACCCATAATTTATTCCTTAAATCAGTGGGAAATGATATCTGATTAACACGAGTGTAGAAGCACCTAACCCTGATTGTAAGCCTAAAACAGATATTTCCTGAAAAGTTATATATCAGTTCTGATTGGTTGATTGGAATGTTGTTCCAGGATCAACAAGGATGTTGATTGTACTTGGCGAAATCGTGCTCACCATCTTTTGCACGTGATTGTGAACTTCAGCCATGAAACTTGTTAACTAGCACATTAGGAAAGGCGATTTGCAAAGATTCATAAAAAACCCTCCTCAATTCTTTTGTTTATCAAGCTGGATCATGAATGATTTGCGCAAACATAGACGCAATAAGTCAGATCGGGGATCTGCGCACTCCCTTCAAAAATGAAAGTAACTTTAATCCTCTGCATCTTCAGCGGCTTAGATGTTGGGAGTAAACGATGACTGCTTCATTCATTATTATATCCAAAACACAACACCTCAATCGCTTCGGACTCGTTCTTGTCTTCCCCTGCACCAGAGTCGACACCATGGTGGACAGCTAACAGCTCACTCAAGGTAGGTTTAAGGCAAGATGGCCTTGTCAATCAACCATCGTGGGAGGGGCCTGTGCAGAACTACGTCATTCTGACAGGAGTCTCAGAACAGCTTGATATGACAAAGGGGATTTTAACCTGTTAAGCGGTACAGTCCCACATATGGGATTTTTATTTCCGTGCCTCTGAGAGTATGGGAGTTTTTAACCACATAATGTTTATTTTAGGTTTTAGACATTTAAAACCACATATGTACTAGTAAAACAATACATTTAGAGTTTGTAAAATACACATGGATGTTTATGGAAGCACCAATAACAATCCATTCAAATATAATTTGATGTGTTTTATGAAAATCAGACACACATAGTGTAAGTGACTATAAAGTTCACTTTATTCTTCTCCCATATCACTGACCACTTATTTGCATGTATTTCCGGAGAAATTAAAGAATTTACTTGTGCTAAATCTGACTGACAGGACTCTTAACGGCAGCATTAACAAACATGGCGGCGCCCTTCTCACGTTACAGATTACAATCAAGATCATTTAAAAAAGTTTTTTAAACGACAAAACACAAATTTACACACATTTGTGAATAGGGAATACGTTGATTATATTGTAAGCAAGTTTATGAATATTATGATTTAAAAAGAAAAAAAATAACTAAATAAAAGCAATCCATCTGTCATGCAGTGTTATTGTGGTCGCTGTGTGTCGCGTGAAAAGCATGACGCATTGCCATGGAAACAATAAGGGGAAACGTTCTAAAATAGCATTTGCCTAAAATAATTCACTCTGGGGGGACCACTAGAATATTTTTAACTCAGCAGTGAAAGGGTTAAAATAGGGATTAAAAAAAAAAAAAGGTGGATTTTTATCATTATAGGATGGATGTGTACACACACTTCCAACACACATTTATGTTCAAACTAAACATGAATGTTGTATCTGATGACCCTTTCAAGAAACAGCAGTGAATTTTTTACGACTCAGAAATTGACTCAAAATTGGATGGAAATTGCAGTGCTCAATTTTAAAGTTAATTCATTTACATATGACCCACATACATTCTGAAGGTGAAATAAATGCACATTAAATCATAACCCAAGGTTGTCCATTCATTCATTCATTCATTCATAAAAAAAAAGAAAAGAAAATGTATATATATATATATATATATATATATATATATATATATGTGTGTGAATCAACCAATTAAAATCACCAAAAGTCACTTTAAGGTGCCACTGAATTGAGGTCATGTCTCAATTATTTTCTAGTGAGGAAAAAATAATCCATACTGATTCGATACTATCTTATTTGTTTAGACAAAGCGATGAGTCTGTTGTCGCCTATGGAGCTTACAAGCATTCTGAGCTGTGAGGAAAAGAAAAACAGCAGGGTAGGAGAATCGTGTTGGAAATGTCTATGAGGAATTCATGCCTAGAATGCCCAGACATACTGTTATTTCCCAAAGTGGTGCTAGGGGCTAACACCCTTCTCAACAGCGAGAGATATGAAAAACACACCCGCACACACACAGGACACAGAAGAGTTAAGGACACAGGCTCATCAATTTTCTCCGTTTTTCTCACAAGGAATGTCTTCTCACAGTTGCCTTTGTTCAAATAGTGTTTGTTGTGTACGGCTGTGCATGTGTGTGCTGTGTTATATTAAAATGCTAATTTGGCCCAGGTGTAATACCTTCTCCCCAGAACATGTTGGTGCCTGTCTTTCCAGACTAATTAAATCGATGATGGAGTATTTCACTTGTTTACTTCCTGATTTCTTTCATAAATCATGACAGCTATTGTTATTTCCAGAGAAATCATTGTATATTCATAATATTATATAAATAAAATAAATATCAATAAAAATACCAAAGTATGCAGAAATAAATTTGTTCATGTATCTGCATCTATTGGCAAAATTATTTGTATGTGCATCTAGATTACAACTGGATGTGAGCGGGCCTTAAACCATATGCATGTCAAAAAGAAGTGTGTGAAATATCCATCTTTAGAACTTCCGCATAAAAATGCCTTGTTAATTATATATAAAACTTCATTTATAAAATTATATTTTTGTGGGCAAATATTTACCCTCGCAGATTTGCCAGCTGGCCAGAGGAAAACCTAAAGGGATTGTTCACCTAAAATTGAACATTTTATGTTAACCTATTTACCTCTAGAGCATTCAAGATGTAGGTGACTTTGTTTCTTCAGTAAAACAAAAACTAAGATTTTTAAAACAAACTGCTGCAGTCTGTCACTCTTATAATGGAAGTGGATGGGAATCCTGGCTTTGTATGTCAAAAAAAAAAACTCTATCTACATTCTTAATTGGGAGTGTCAATGGTCCATTTGAGAGATAGGTGGCAGTAATGCACTTATAAGTCTGCAGTCCACTGTAAAGCAAGAAGAAGAAGAACAGGAAGAAGACGCGAACACACTCAGGAGAGTTCAGACATTAAAGTGCATCAGAGGCAAAAAACTATATGGATAAAATTAACTTCATAAATAACTTCATAAATACTATTCATTTTCTTGCACAGACTGATAGTTTCTTGTCTTTTTACATCAATGTATTGTCACAAGCAGCAAGTTGTAATAATTTTTTTTATATTTTGGACATACAAAGCCGTGATTCCCATCCACTTCCATTATAAGAGTGACAGACTGCAACAGTTTGTTTTAAAAATCTTTGTTTGTGTTCTACTGAAGAAACAAAGTCAACTACATCTGGATGCCCTGGAGGTAAGCAGATAAACGTCTAAGGTTACGTATGTAACCCTGGTTCCTCGAAGGAACAAGATGCTGCGTCGATGACACTTTAGGGAAACACCTCCAGTGTGACGTCTCTGAATAACGTGTGTAATCAGTCCAATGGATGGGCGAGACGTCACAGGCGGGTGACGTCAGAGACCAGAATACATAAAAGCATGAGCGGTGAAGCCGGTAACCACCGTCAAAGGATGAAGCAAGCGCCGGTCAGAGATGCCGGAAGCTAAGAGTTTTGCCTCCTCAGAGACCACACTTGCAGCCTCTAAGCTCCATGCGGGGGCGCACCCTCCGCCTGCGAGAGGACATCTCTCCTCGGCCCCTGTCTCAACAGGATGTCTGCTCCCATATTAAAATGCCCAGCAATGTGGACTGCTCTCAGCAAGAGGAGGTCACCCTGGGACCACACAAGGATCTGGTACGCTAGTTTGTATAAACAGCGTGAGCGCAGACCTCCTTGGTGGTTGATGTAAGAGACCAATGCTGTGTTGTCGGTGCGCAGCAACACATGGTGACCTCTTAGGTCTGGGAGAAAGTAAAGTAGTGCTCGAAGCACGGCCAGCATTCTCGGGCAGCTGATATGCCATTTCGGAAGGCGGTCACTCCACAGACCACGGGCAGGGTTGCCACTCATGACCGCACCCCAGCTGGGGAGGGATGCGTTAGTCGCTTACATTAAACAGCGACAAGCAGCTCCCAGCACCGGGACCGGGACAAGAACAAATGTTTTCTCCACATGTCTAAGGCACGTGGGCACCGCCACATGACCTTTAGCATGCGAAGTGGGTTTCCCCTCGGGGAGAACCCCTTGGTCTTGAGTCACCACTGTAGGGGTGTCATGTACAGCAGGCTAATAGCATTCACGTTGGATGCAGCTGCCATAAGACCCAGCAAACTCAGAGACTGCTTGACAGTGAGTGACTGGTCTTCTCTCACTCTCGGGACTGCAGTGAGGGTCGACTCGATCCGAGCAGGTGACATACGTGCCTGCATCGTGGTTGAATCCCACACCATGCCCAGATAAGTGGTTCTCTGTACTGGAGAAAGCACACTTTTCTTGGTGTTAAGTCTTAACCCCAGCTCTTTCATGTGAGCGAGAACGACACCTCGATGCCGAACCGTCATCTGCTCTGATTGAGCTAATATCAACCAATTGTCAGTGTGGTTGAGTTGTGAAAGTGTGGGGTTGGAGTGCAAGGCCAGAGGAAGATCCGCATTGGTAGGCTTTTTTGAACTTCCGGTTAAGAAGGATGGAGATCTTTTTGATAGATCATGACACACCAGTCCTCAGACTTGGCCTGTGCAACAAAAAAAGTGCATCTTTTTGATAGATCATGACACACCAGTCCTCAGACTTGGCCTGTGCAAGCATGATGAACTTCAGTCCCCTAAATGCACAGATCTAAAAAAGGACACAGCACCTCATCCTTCCTCGGAACAGTGAAGTACTGGCTGTAGGACCCGGACTCTGCAACCCGAGGAGGGACCACCTCGATGGCCTCCGTCCTTCTGTTCCATTACCAGAGCCTGCTTGGGGCCCACCAGAACTGGATTCTGTGGCCTCTAACTACAGTGTGCAGGACCCACTGGGACACATTTGGCAGTAGTTTCACGCTGCCAAATAGTCTACTGAGGGAATCAGCCTTTCAAGACTGATCTCTGGTGTCATCAGAGCAGTTAGCTCGGTGCCCTGAAGCGGCGCACCAGCAGGAGACGGTCGAACTAGCTGCTCTGGAAACCTCGAGGTCGAGAGCCTCTTAGCATCGCTACATTTCCAGGCGGTAACTGAGAGAAGCGCTCTCCGGAGACCACTGCGCCCTGGAACACCAGCAGGGTTGGCAGATCGATTTCATGAGGGCACTGAGGAGAGACGGGCACCGTGTAATGCCGTGTACACTGCTCTCCCCAGAGGGGCCTGCCCTCTGAGCTCTTGACTATCAAAGACTATCCAGCGAAAACAATGGTCCGCAGAACTGCTTTCCACTAGAAGCCTTCAGCCTGGGTGCACCATTCTGACTCTAGCGTCGGAGGAGTACAAATGTGACACCCCCGGCACGAGGGGCTGGAACACGGTTGGGACTGCTCCGCCCAGCAGCCCCTGACCGCCTCAACCTCCTCAGAGGAAGAGAGGTGAACACGTGTTCTCACACAAGAAATTACATCCCAAGAGCCACTGTACATCTAACTTCACAAAGTCAGATAAATATGCCATTTTATTCCTCAGAATTAAATGTAGTCAACAACCAGACGAGTCAACACGGTCTGGTGTAGAAAAACTCACATAAAAATAAAACAGTGTAATATACGTGTTGCCTACGCGTTGCCTACGAGTTACACAAACAACATCAATCTCCTCAGAGAAAGATGAATGCTGCAGCAAGCTCTGCCTCCGAGGGCGAAGAAACCGCAGCGCGGGTTTCCAAGCCTCGAGAACGAGCTCTAGATCTAGTGAACGATGAGCCTTCTCCAACCTGTTCGCCAGATCATGTGCAATTCCTGCTTTCGCGGTCGCCGCTGTGCCTCGGAGTGTTATTCAGAGACGTCACGCTGGAGGCGTTTCCCCAAAGCGTCATCGACGCAGCTCGAGTTCCTGAAGAGGAACATCAAATTTTCATTTTGAAAGTCAAAGTGACTTGATATTCAGCCAAGTATGGTGACCCATACTCAGAATTCGTGCTCTGCATTTAACCCATCCAAAGTGCACACACAGAGCAGTGGGCACTCACACTCTGTGAACACACACCCGGAGCAGTGGGCAGCCATTTATGCTGCGGCGCCCGGGGAGCAGTTGGGGGTTCGATGCATTGCTCAAGGGCACCTAAGTTGTGTTATTGCCGGCGCAAGATTCAAACCCACAACCCTAGGGTTAGGAGTCAAACTCTCCAACCACTAGGCCACGACTTCCCGACTTCCATTTTTGGGTGAACTATCCCTTTGATGCACTTAAAGGCAGGGTAGGTAAAAAAATGTATAAAAAACTTTTTTTCCAAATTTGTTTAAACTTTATTTATATATCAATACATAATTAAAATGTAAGTACTCTGAAAAAGAAAGTATAAAAATCGAGTGACTGTAGACCTCTCACGACTGTTTTAAAGACAGCTCATTATTTCCATTCACTCCACCCCCTCCCTTCTGGGCTCCTTCCAAAGCCTCTACTCGCTAAGTAATGTTATGTTAGCTATATTACGCAGCTACGTGTGCTAATGACACATGCTTCATGAAAAAATATGTATGATCAAAATACAAAAAGAAAGATTTACCTGTCCAGCAGAAATAAAGCCATCAAGGAGTCACTTTTCAGCCCCTTGAGTTCCCTCAGTTCTCGTCATCGCTGGAAAGCCACGCTGATATTAACTCGCGTTTTATTTCTTTGTTTATCCAAAGACTTTTTGTTCATTGCCTTTTCTTGTACTGTTACTGTCTTCCTTTTTTTGCCTGGTTTGCCTTCACTAACTGCATAGGCTGGTACTGTGAATTTTGCTTGCTGTTTCTCTGCCATTGTTTTGGTATTCCTAGGATCCGTGCCTGTTGAATTCCTCAAATCAAACGTGCACGCGCAAGTGATCGCCTAAACCAATCCTATGTTTCGTGCCGAAATGGAAATAATGAGCTGTGTTTAATACAGATTAAACGGTCTAGAGTCACTCGATTTTTATACTCTTTTTATCAGAGTACTTACATTTTAATTATGCATTGATATATAAAGAAAGTTTAAACAAATTTGGAAGAAAGTTGTTTATACATGTATTACCTACCCTGCCTTTAACGCATGATGAACATTTTGTCTGCTGAATGTCACCAATATTTCATAAATGTAACCATCCCATGGCCATCCGAATTTAACTTGAAATCACATGGTGCATATTTTCCCTCATAAAGTTAATAATTGAGTCACATTGGCCTCAGAGGCTTCACTTACTTCGGAGACCACTGTGCTGTAATTTTAGAAATGCTCATTAAAAAAATTTTTTTATCATATAAAATATAAGATAAGAGTAGTTTCTTCTCTCTTCTACTTTACTTTTCTCCACTCTTAAGCTATGTTTCTGAAAAAAAGTAATAATAATAATAATCTTAAAAAATTGCTTTGCATTTCTAGTAATTATTTTTGATTGACAGTGATGTTGAAATTTGCTTGCCACAAAAGTTGTACAGGTTATGTGTTTGTGTTTGACAGAAAGATAGATAGAGGGAGAGAGAGAGAGAGAGGGACTAGGAACAGAAGTAATTGTCTGGTTCTTAGTGTGGAAATTCCACTCATTCCTGAGTTCCACAAACACAAACATATGAGTTAACACACTGCTGCACATCTTGCATTCTCTGCTCATGGCTCTTGAGATCTGTGCGTGACCCTGTAGCCATCTCTCCTGCCTGAGCCACATAAAGGTCAGTGAGTCTGCTCAGGGAAGAAAGAAAAATAAATCACGCTGCACACACAGACATACAGGCAATAAATAAACCATCAAATGTAATACCACTCTTGCTGTGTGAACATTTTAAAAATGTCCTTTTTTAATTTGAATGAAACATCTTACTGTGGGAATGATTAGGACTCTAAACGTGTCCTGAAGGGAGGTTCACCAGACACTGATTTGGGATCTCTTTTGATGCCGCTTGTGCTCTCCGTGTATTAAATGAACACGGTGGTTTTGGGTCCGATTATTTGAGTCTAGATTGTTTTTATGGTTTACAGTTCGGTTCAGTTAGCATAATGCAGTTTCTCAGACAGGGTGAGTCAGCAATGAGAAAAAACAAACAAGACAAAGGTCTTCCCCCTTACACAAACAAACACATTACAAATGGTGTGTATCATCCAGCTTTAATATTGTGTGTGCATGTTGTTATTTTATATGTTGTGCTACGGCAATGGCTGTATGTGTGTGCATGCTTAATATGCTTGTCTTTTGACTTAATAAATGTGATTTGCTTTGGGAGTCTGGGGTCGCTCCAGTAATGAGAGTCAGTCTTGCGTGCTCATGTGCTTGTGTCTCTCATTCTCCCCACAACCCCCATTCAGCCTCTCTCTCTTACTTCAATTTTCCTTCACATTCATCTGTAATACGTTCCTCTACATTTAAAAAATAAAAAAACAAATTACCACATCGTTACTTTCTATATCTTGCCATCCAAGTATGATCCTCCTTTTTACCAAATAAATATTGATGGTTAGCGGTACCTAACTTACTTAAATCATGAGGTTCGTTGAGTCACGCTATTATTATTACAAATGATCAGACTAAAAATCTAATAAAAGTTAGGAGAGAGTTTGGCCATATCAGGGATCAGAATATCATAAAGACTTAGACATGGGCTTTTTTGACAAAACAGCACAAGGCTTGTTTAATGTTGAAGGGATAGTTCACCAAAAAATGTAAATACTGCCAGCATTTTCTTATCCTTATGTTGTTCAAAACCTGAATGAGTATATTAATTATTTTGCGGACTGAATATATTTGGAAGAATCTGGATTAAGAAACAGTTTTGGTGACCTTTGACTAACATTGCATATACCAAAAAAAAGTTTTTAGCAGACTATTCTATCAAGGTCCATATATTCACCAACTATGCCAAAAAGTTATATTGTATCTCCATGCCAGGAATAATGGATAGTCTCTTCATGAGATCTTCACAACATATTTGGTTTGTCTGGTATCCAAAGCCAGTACGTTTTTATTTTATACCAAAAACCAGTTATCAGGTCTTGTCTGGTACCCAAAACAGTTTGAGAGAGGAAGCTTTGAAATAGCAGAAAGCAGAAAACGACGTGAGGATAAAATCAGTAGGGTTAATTGAATAATCAAAGTTGTCTATGTTTCAATGCTAAGACATAATCTGATCTTCATCTTGACTTTGTCCCTCTTATCTCTCTCATGAAGACAAACAACACATTAAACCCCCTTAATCATAAGACTATAAAACAATAGCAGGCATTGCAAGGGCAGCGAAAATTAATAAATTACTATGTGATTAAATATAATAATTTGATTAACATAATTATATAATTATTAATAAATTAATAATAATAAAGGCAATAAATTACAACACAGATTTATTGTTACTCTCTTGAGGCTTCATACACAGGCTGCTGTAATCAATCCTTGTTTGCTCCTGCAAAACTCCAAATTGAAATCGACAGACATCAATTACCTCTCAAACAGGAATTAAAAAAGAATAGGCTTGTATTTCAAAAAAGACACCAAATCATTCATGATGTCAAATACACATGATTGTGTGACCACATCGAACACGTGACTGAGAGAGCCATCTGCTACATATATTGTTTTTTTTTTTTTTTCAATATCAAATTCATTAAAAGGAATGTTAGCCAAATGCGAGAATAAAGGAAATATATGCTGGTCATAGTTAATCATCTAGAGGAGCCCGGCTCTTCTGCATATTTGAAGTGATCATTAAAAAAGAAGCTGAGGAAGCGACCCAGTAATAAAAGCAGTCAGCACAGTAATCACTTCAGAATGGCTGAGTGGAGAGAACACAGGTCTACATGTCTACACATGCCTGGGGAAGAGAGAAAACGTGCATACTGACATTTACACATGTAATGAGGGGGAAAGGAGATTTTGAAGAATATTTGGAAATTCGCAGAGATTCAGAACAACCTTTGACTCATTTGCAATTGCATGGACAAAAAAAGGCATTTTTTTTTAATTTTTTTTATATTTTTTTATATTTCTTATATTTCGTTCCATGTAAGAGAACAAGTATTACAAGGCCCTCTCTTAATGAACATGTCTTTGAGATGTTAGTGCCACTGTTTGCTGCTAACCATGACTTACTAGCCCTCTCCCTCTTCTTTTGGGCCAAACCCTGCCCTTTCAGCATCCCTTGAAGGACAGCTGAACCATTACAGTAATTAACTGAAGAGCGAGAGAGAGAGAGAGAGAATGTGTGTGTGTGTGGGGGGGGGGGGGGGGGCGGGTGTTGGGGGGATCATTTCTGCAGAGACAGCAACTCTTGCATGTGGCTAGCCATAGAGATGCCTGCAGTTAATGCCTAACTTGCTTCCATTACCAATGAGTGCATGAGGGCAGGCCCAATATTAATCTAACAAAGAGCTAAGGAACAGTTTCACACATACGACAGTCAGCTGCTTATTCTCTGGCTGTGAGAGGGATGGAGACAGCAAAAAAGTAAGCATCTGAATAAGAAGTATGCAAAAAAAAAAAAAAAAAGAAAAAAAAAAGAAATTACTACAAATACCCAAAAAACAAAACACTGAGAGTTTGAGTTTTGCTTCAACTGTGAGCATTTTTATATCCAGCCAAGTGATGGATATTGTTATACTGTGGTTTAGTATGCGTTTTAAACTAAATTAATTTAAACTCATATTATGATTGGGTAACATTTTTGCATTTGAAATATTACATGTGAAACTATTTTAAAAGCTTTTTGCTCTTCTCCCACTGCAATAACCTCAACATTGTAACTTCAGTACATTCATTAATGAATGTTTTCATTCTTACTTTTACAGTACAGACACAATGTAAATAAGAGATTCATTGTGTAGTGTAGACAGCATCACTGATAATGAAAGTTTTAGTGAGAGAGCGGAACTCAGTCGTTGATAAATTTGTGCTGAACTGAAGTGATTTACAGCTGCAGTATATAACTTAATCACCTCACAATTTAAACAAAATGTTCTTGCTACTAAAAGGAGCAATGAGAAGTTGACTGTTTAGTGCATAAACAGCAACAAGTTTTTGACATAGATTGTCTGACTGTACATGAGTCCTTAGAAATGGCAATTAACACAGTTACATGTTGCAGAATAACTGTCTGGTCCATATCTTTCTGTAAAATTCTGTTTTTAAAGCCAAATTACAACTGGGTTACAGTACCGAATCTGAGACATAAACAGCCACCTTCCTAACATTAGGACACTTTGGATGGTAATTGTATTTTTAATACAGTGATCCTGTCTGTTTGATGTTCGGCAACTTACATTACCCTCTTATGCCAAAAGATCAGAGAAAATTGATTTCTCGATTCATGGTCACTTTATATGATGGTCTAAACCAAGTGTGACATGGTCATTACCAAAAACATTTGCCCTTAAAACAGTGACATCATTTAGGTAATTACAGGTAATTTAGAACTAATGTTTTTTTTTTTTTTTTTTTTTACAAAAGTTAGTGTAGTTGTTTACCAAAATGACAATAGTGTCAGTGAAGACCTTGAGATCAAATATGAGATATAATGTTTGAAGAAAACAAAAAACAATATACCTGTAGACACAATTAAATGGTTAGTTCACCCAAAATAAAAAATTAGCCCATGTTTTACTCACCATCAAGGCATTATATGTGTACAGTGCCCTTCACAATTATTGGCACCCTTGGTAAATATGAGCAAAGGTAGCTGTGAAAATAAATATGCATTGTTTACCCTTTTGATCTTTCATTCAGAAAAACTTAATTAAATAATTCAAAGTGGGGGTAAAATCTCACTGTGAAATAAATGTTTTTCTATAGTTCATGTTGGCCACAATTATTGGCACCTAATTATTGCAACATCTTATTCCCAAGATAACAGCTCTGAGTTTTCTCCTATAATGCCTAAAGATCAGAGACTATTCTTTCATGCAGAATTTCTCCAGATCCTTCAGATTCACAGCTCCATGTTGGTGCTTCTTCTCTTAAGTTCACCCCCCTTATTTTATATAGAGTTCAAGTAAGAGGACTGGGACGGCCATGACAGAAGCTTCATTTTGTGCTCAGTGACCCATTTTTGTGTTGATTTTAATATTTGTTTTGGATTATTGTGTTAATAGAAGATCCAACCACAGCCCATTATAAGATTTCCAATGGAGGCAGTAGGTTTAGATTTTTTATATTTTTGTATCTGATTGAATACATTATGCCGTGTATCCGAACATGACGTCCAGGACCTCAGGCAGTAAAACAGGCCCACAACATTAAAGATCCGAGATCCAGGCAACCCCTAATTATTGCCCTGACTGTGAAAATGTGGATTTCCAATGCTTTAGATCTTTTCTTACTGCTACTTTCTACTTTGTGAAGCTCAATAATCTTGTTATGCACATTAGAACTACAATATATTTTTTGGTTTTACTCCTTGTGATGGATGATTAAGGGATATTTGGCCTTTGGCCTCATGGAAGACACATTTTACTGTCAGAAAAAAATCATGCAGCTCCTCCTCCCTCACCACCCTTGATGTCGGGGCTGCTTTGGGGTACACACGTATTCCTTAGTGGAATAGTCAGTGACCATGCAACCACTCTGCGGGGTGGTCATTGTCTCTCCTCACGGGCCTGTAAGTATTCATCAGGTTTAACTGGCCCTGCTTACAGAGCTTGTGGGGAGGCAGCCTCTGCCCTTTACGCCATGGCGTTATTGAAGTTTCATCAGGCCAAACCCCTGAGGGTGGTCATGACTTGGTGGTTCTACTGCATACTGCAACTGACCTCATGCTCTGAGTGATGAAGGTAACTGCACAGTCTCTGGGTCATGAGATGTCCACCTTGGTGGTCCAGGAGCACCATCTCTGTCTGTGTTTGGCCGATATGAAGGAGCATGATAAGGTGCAATTCCTGAATTCTCCCATAACCCAGACTTGCCTTTTGGTAATGTGGTTGAGAGCTTTGCCCTGCATTTCTCACGGGGGCAGAAGCAGACTGAAGTGATCAAGCACATCATGCACCTGAGGAAACCTCCTGCTTCCACTCCATCCACAGCCCCGCAGCCTGCTCATCTCCAAGCAGAAGATAGCCTGCTGGATAGTGGATGCCTTCACCTTGGCCTATGAGGCACAAGGTGTGCCCTGCCCGTTCAAACAGCATGATCACTCCACTAGGGGTGTCGCATCATCCTGGGCGCTATTTTATATTTGTAGATATTTGTAGATCTTTGTAGAACTTGTTTGCTCAGTTCTATAACCTACATGTTGAACTGGTTTCTCCTGTGTTCTCATTTTAAACTGGTCGTGAAAGGCCCGGGTAATAGTCAGCTTGCGGTGTCAATAATGCCTAGTTCTCCAGAGAGTTCCCCAACTAGGTAAACCCTGTAGAGTCCTCCAGCACTCTGGCGGCCGGACATGTTGGAGCATCCAGCGCCAGGTCTTTCATCCAGTGAATACCTGAAATCTGGTGTGAGGCTAGTGCTCATATGAGTGAACCTGTTGTGATACCATATGTGTATTTCCACGGTACAGTTATGAGGGCCATGTTTTCCCCTGGCAGACTATGCTCTGCAGTCTCTAGATGATGCAGCCTGAACCATCTTAGTGACTTCCATGTACAATACTTTTGGGTTACTCCACATAAGTAAATGTCACTCAGCCCCTGCTGGGAGGAGGTGTCTCCACAGTATGCCTCTTCCAAGTAGGAAGGGCATGCTTTCTCAGTGTTTTCCAAGTCCTTCTGTTTGTACTGTGTAGAACCCAGTCCTATCATCTGCCTTATAGTAAGGTTAGGGAGGCCAACACAGGGCAGAGTAACTGACTGAATTTCATTCAGCATCACGTTTCGGGGCGTTCTCTCAGACGTATTTAAAAGATTCTATGCTGCGAACTTTAAATATTTGACATACATGCAGTGTTTAGTTGATCCTGATAATCGCTCGATGTCACAGTTGTAAACTCGATGGCTTTATTTTCTCTTGAGGTGGTTTGGCACCACAGCTTTTTTGTTTACCGGTCGGCATGTTAAAGAGCGTGACACACATGTTTCCCGGAAATCCTGTATAATTCAATCAATCTGATAACGACTTTGACACTCCTGAAGTGTTTCCACTTTTATGTCCCATATGTATCAGATGTTTAGCCAACAGTTAGTGGGTGTGACGTCTGAGGCTGAGACTATGTTGCTTGTAACTAGTTACTTACCTTCCATAAGCTTGAGTTTTTCTCTTTTTTCCTTCTTTTTAGGATTGTATTAGTTTTTTTGTGATATTGACACTGATGACAAGAATTATGAAAAATCTATGGTATCAAAAACGTTGAAATCATAAATGCCTTATTAAAAGCAAAAATAACAACAATGTGAAACATATATCTTTATCGTGCTATAAAATTACTCATATTTTGATATAAGATTTTGGGCATATCGCACACCCTTACTGCCTTTTAACCGAGGTTCTGTGCTAGCCTTTGCTGTATCCAGTGTTTTTTTTTTTATTCCATTGACTGACAGAATGAGTTAATAGCAGTAATCATCTGTAATATCCTCCTCTGTCTGCTCTGTTTGGAATATCATGGCAGACATCATGCACTGAGTCAGTGGCCCTCTGATAGTATTAGTGCTTGGCTTCAGGGCCGAGCAGGGACAGCCCCTCCTTCAGAAATGTCAAGGAAATTCATCCATCCACACATATATTTTTCCAGCAATCTTTTTGTCTCATATGTCTGTCCTTTCAACCTTATATTCATCTGTGTGTTCATCCATCTGTTTATCTATCCATGAATTTCGGCATCAATCCCCAATAAATGTGTTTTTCTCCAACAGTCTTGTCTCTCTCATTTCGTTTGGGTTCAGGAGCCTGTTTTTGTTTTGCTGTTGATTGGCTTTGGCATTGCTGACTCCTCATAAAAAGTGTGTGTGTGTGTGTGTGTTTGAAAGAGAGAGAGAGAGAGAGAGAGAGAGAGAGAGATTTGTGATAGATACGTCAGCTTAAGTGGAAAGGAAAATATAGACAGCACAGAGCACATGCATAGAACCAGATAAACAACACACCAGTTACATTTTAATTTACTATTCCCAATATAGATGGAACACAAATCTAAAATACTCTGACATACAGTAGTTTATCCTAGGCTATCTGTGTACATTATCAGCAGCACAGACAGCACAATCGATTCACAAATGAATGACTCATATGGTTCTTTTTAGTGAAACAAAACTACTCAGCCCCAAACCCAAACAAATGCTTTTAATGAGCTTGTTCTTTTCAGTTAAACAAAAGGCCTCTCCCAAAACCCACACATGCAGTCTTGGCCTCTTGGAAGCTCTTGTTGTGTTGCACATTTTAGTAGTGCAGAGATGGCTATGTGTGCTTTGTGAAATGGTTGCAAATGAACATCAAGATGTTTAAATAAAGCTCTGTAAAAACTTAACTTGTGTGTCCCATTAGGCAATCAAAAGTTCCATGTCCACTTGAACACTAGGGCATAAAACAGGAAATACATCATGTAGACATGTAGTCAAGTGCAAATACCACAGGTGGATATTGGGACAGGCACAAACACAAAAAGTGCAAACAATGTAGTGATGATTAATGAACAAATGACTTTTTAGTGAATCATATGTATACTGCAAAATAATTGACTGGTTGTTCATATGTGTAGTTAATGATAGCTACAGATTAGTTGTTAGATGTATTTTTATAGAATTGAATGCTGCTTCTGTCTGTGTAAACACATTTTGAAATAATTGTTTTAAATATAGGAGAGAGAGGGGTAAGAAGAGGTGCCATTTTTACAAGTGTGGTCCTCAAGCGAAAATGAAGTAGAATTATAATGATATTATCTTAAGTAATTTCAGGATGTCTCCTATTATTTTAATGACTTTATCTAAGACAAAAAGTTCTTAAAATATGGCTTCTTATAAAAATGCATTCCCACTGCTCAATTTGCCCCAGGTGGCATGTTGACCCGAGTCAGTGGGTAAGATGCACCATTTGGGTTTAAACAGACCATCTAAATAAATCTGACTCAAACCCATAAGAAATATAAAATAAAATTTATCTATTTAAAAAAAATATATATATATATACAACCCGAATTCCGGAAAAGTTGGGACGTTTTTTAAATTTTAATAAAATGAAAACTAAAGGAATTTCAAATCACATGAGCCAATATTTTATTCACAATTGAACATAGATAACGTAGCAAATGTTTAAACTGAGAAATTTTACACTTTTATCCACTTAATTAGCTCATTTAAAATTTAATGCCTGCTACAGGTCTCAAAAAAGTTGGCACAGGGGCAACAAATGGCTAAAAAAGCAAGCAGTTTTGAAAAGATTCAGCTGGGAGAACATCTAGTGATTAATTAAGTTAATTGATATCAGGTCTGTAACATGATTAGCTATAAAAGCTTTGTCTTAGAGAAGCAGAGTCTCTCAGAAGTAAAGATGGGCAGAGGCTCTCCAATCTGTGAAAGACTGCGTAAAAAAATTGTGGAAAACTTTAAAAACAATGTTCCTCAACGTCAAATTGCAAAGGCTTTGCAAATCTCATCATCTACAGTGCATAACATCATCAAAAGATTCAGAGAAACTGGAGAAATCTCTGTGCGTAAGGGACAAGGCCGGAGACCTTTATTGGATGCCCGTGGTCTTCGGGCTCTCAGACGACACTGCATCACTCATCGGCATGATTGTGTCAATGACATTACTAAATGGGCCCAGGAATACTTTCAGAAACCACTGTCGGTAAACACAATCCGCCGTGCCA
This sequence comes from Carassius carassius, assembly GCF_963082965.1. Lineage (NCBI taxonomy): Eukaryota > Metazoa > Chordata > Actinopteri > Cypriniformes > Cyprinidae > Carassius > Carassius carassius. The sequence continues at coordinate 29,865,057 of NC_081757.1, read as the reverse complement.
GCAGCAGATGCCAACTAAAGCTCTATCATGCAAAAAGGAAGCCATATGTGAACATGGTCCAGAAGCGCCGTCGTGTCCTGTGGGCCAAGGCTCATTTAAAATGGACTATTTCAAAGTGGAATAGTGTTTTATGGTCAGACGAGTCCAATTTTTACATTCTTGTTGGAAATCACGGACGCCGTGTCCTCCGGGCTAAAGAGGATGGAGACCTTCCAGCATGTTATCAGCGTTCAGTTCAAAAGCCAGCTTCTCTGATGGTATGGGGGTGCATAAGTGCATACGGTATGGGCAGGTTACATGTTTTGGAAGGCTCTGTGAATGCTGAAAGGTATATAAAGGTTTTAGAGCAACATATGCTTCCCTCTAAACAACGTCTATTTCAGGGAAGGCCTTGTTTATTTCAGCAGGACAATGCAAAACCACATACTGCAGCTATAACAACAGCATGGCTTCGTCGTAGAAGAGTCCGGGTGCTAACCTGGCCTGCCTGCAGTCCAGATCTTTCACCTATAGAGAACATGTGGCGCATCATTAAACGAAAAATACGTCAAAGATGACCACGAACTCTTCAGCAGCTGGAAATCTATATAAGGCAAGAATGGGACCAAATTCCAACAGCAAAACTCCAGCAACTCATAGCCTCAATGCCCAGACGTCTTCAAACTGTTTTGAAAAGAAAAGGAGATGCTACACCATGGTAAACATGCCACGTCCCAACTATTTTGAGACCTGTAGCAGAAATCAAAATTGAAATGAGCTCATTTTGTGCATAAAATTGTAAACTTTCTCAGTTTAAACATTTGCTATGTTATCTATGTTCTATTGTGAATAAAATATTGGCTCATGTGATTTGAAAGTCTTTTAGTTTTCATTTTATTAAAATTTAAAAAACGTCCCAACTTTTCCGGAATTCGGGTTGTATATATATATATATATATATAGTAATCAAATTTCCTTTAACAACAGTCCTATTTATTTTCTTAAAGCTAATGTAAACAATGTAAAACCAACCTAATGAAGTTTAAATTTCAATATCAAAGTTGTAACCTTGTCTCAAACATTTTTGAGTACTTTCACGTCATGGTCTCGATGGTACATACAGTTTAGTAATGCTACAGCAATGCATTAGTAAAATATAGCATTTTATATCATATTAATCTATTGTAGTCAATGGATATTCTATGTATTGTTAAATTATAGCGCCACCAAGAGGCACAATCCCAACAAATGTTTAATGTGTCCTTCGAGAGCAATGCAAATAACACAGGCTCCTTCTTGGCCAAGGGCAATTATTAGAAATACTAGTAAGTACAATCAAAAATACAAACTCCACTGAAAAAAACAAAGTAGGAATAGGTAGGAAACAAAATATTTCTTCATAGCAGCAAGTAATAATTTAAACAACAGATCTACTGTATAACAAGTATTACGCAAAACACTTCTGGCGACTAGTTGCATTTCCCAGAACAATTAGCAATGACTAATTGTTCACATCACAGCAGTAGCATTAGCAGCAGCAAGCGTTTTTATTTTTTATTTTTTTTTTAATTTCATATATGTGAGAATACAACATCAAGCATCGTGGATTGTAGAACAGTAAAATGAATCGAGGATTACCTTATCTTCTGTGGGCATTCAATTCTACATTAAAGGATCTATCAAATCATCAAAACAAACACGCCCCTACACCAAAAGTATCTCACTCCTATTTTGAAAGCTCCGCCCCATATAATAATTCTGTGAAAAAAAGCGAAACCAATGTTACTCACTTATCGAGAAGAAACAAAGCAACTTTTGCTTCCGATCACAGGCCTTGCCGCTCCTTGAGTTCTCTCCAGCTCTCACTGAAAGCTTATCTGAAATTTACAACGGTCCTACTTCTTGCCTTATTGTAAGCCTACTTTAGTTCCGCAGACATTTTCCTCTTTTGTTTTTTAATCGACCATCTCTATCTTTCTGTCATTGCTCGGCTCTGCTTATGTCCGTCTTGTGCACTGAGCACTCTTTCTTCCACATCATGAGTAGACACGTCCCTTACTGCTGATTGGCTACGGGTTTGTTTGGTACTCTGGCCAACTCAGTTTTCTAAAGTCTTTTTGAAAAAATAAATAAGCCACCTTTAACCGCGAATGGATTGCTTACAGATGCATACCTTGCTAGTGGGGTCAGTTTGCAGTTGGTGTTTCCACAGTTTTAAGTCTCATTGCAAACATTATTGTTCTTAATTTGTAATATAAATATTTTAAGTAATCAATAAATGGGCAGCTGCTTTTAAGGCAGAATTAATCATGGGCATATGACACCACAACTACAGGGAATACAGTGATTTATTGTTTTGACAAATATTTTGTTATCTTAATAATAGGTTAAAGGTGAATATTTACATTGCAGTAACGCTGATGAACGTTAATGAAAAAAAAAGACAAACTGAATGAAAAATGTAAAACTATTTGCTCAGTCTGCCTGAGCCCAAGTTAGGTGGTTGCTGCCTGGCGGTTACTTCATCTCTACCTAGGTAAGTTTGAGCTATTTGCTCAGACACACATAGTTATTTAGGTAATTAGTTAAATAAACCTAAGGGTACAGTACCCAGGTTCATATTAAGAAACTAGTTAATTTATCTGGGCTCCATTAGCCCAGAAACACATTTAATTCAGGTCACTAGTTTGTTGTGCTGTTCAATCGTTCAGGGACACACAGCAATAGTTTATTAGCATTAAGCCATTCAACAAAGCTGGCCCAGGCTCACACAGATAGCAAACACACAGTCTCATGGTTTCCGGAGCAGCAGTAGTACATATGTCTTGGCAATAGATCTGCTTGTTCTGTGGGATCATAGGGATGATTTTAAGCACATTATTGTATAGCTGTAGAATACATATTTAGTTTTTTTTTTTTTTTTTTCGCTTTCTTGGGGGGTTATTTTATGTGCTATTTGTACATTCCATCTAAGCTCCTAAAAGAGGTGCTTCCAGAAGTCATTGATCCACTTCTGACTATTATTAATTCCTCATTGTCATTAGGATATGTCCGCAAAACCTTCAAACTGGCTCTTATTAAGCCTCTCATCAAAAAACCACAACTTGACCCCAAAGAACTACTTAATTATAGACTTATTTTGAATCTCCCTTTTCTGTCCAAGATACTAGAAAAGGTATTTTCTTTCTTGGAGAAAAATGGTATCTGTGAGGATTTCCAGTACTGAGACTGCTCTCCTTACAGTTACAAATGACCTGCTCTTATCATCTGATCGTGGTTGTATCTCTCTGTTAGTGCTATTGGATCTTAGTGCTGCGTTCCACACTATTGACCACAAGATTCTTTTGCATAGACTAGAACACTTTGTTGGCATTAATGGAAGTGCATTAGCATGGTTTAAATCGTACTTATATGACCACCATCATTTCATAGCAGTGAATGTAGAGGTATCATATCGATCACAAGTGCAGTATGGAGTACATCAAGGCTCAGTACTAGGGCCGATACTCTTCACGTTTTACATGTTACCCATGGGAGATATCATCAGGAAGCATGATGTTAGCTTTCACTGTTATGCTGATGATACTCAGATCTATTTTTCTTCGCGGGCCAGTGAAACAGACCAATTTGAAAAACGAATGGAATGGATAGTCGATATAAAAAACTGAATGACGAGTAATTTCTTACTTCTAAATTCTGAAAAAAACAGAGGTGTTAATTATAGGACCTAAAAACTCTGCATGTAATAGCCTAGAACACCGTCTAAGACTTGATGGCTGCTCTGTCAATTCTTCGTCATCAGTTAGGAAACTAGGTGTGCTATTTGATAGTGATCTTTCCTCTCAATGTCAAATGCAGGAATGTTAATCCATGCATTTATGACCTCAAGGTTAGATTATTGTAATGCTTTATTGGGTGGTTGTTCTACACTCTTAGTAAAAAACTACAGTTAGTCCAAAATGCAGCAGCAAGAGTTCTTACTAGAACCAGGAAGTATGACCATATTAGCCCGGTCCTGTCAAAACTGCACTGGCTCCATATCACTGTAAGGGAAACAGGTCAATTTAGCTCAAAGGGAATCATTTAAGATTTTAAAGGGAATTTGAACAGAATCACTGTTTCACGGCTGATTACTGAAATGCCCTGCGATTCACTGAACGAGCCGTTTAACATCAAATCTGCGCTGGATATTAATATCCAAACTATAGTAAAAACACTATCAATTAGCACAAGTAACAAGATCGGCAGTTTAAGACATTAACTTGTAAGCACAAAACACAAGATACTTCTCTTTTCAATATGAATAAGACTTTATTAGATAAATCTAAGACATATAAACTAATCTAACACATAAACGCACGCACGCACACATTCACACAAGTTGCAGGAAGATCGAAAGTTAGGGAAAGATGAGTTTAAGAGAATGGAAATGTGGAATCCGAAGTTCACAGCAACACGTTAAATTGCATAGACATGAACAATCATCAATCACTTAATTAACCATCGCATTGAGTTCCTCAATGAGGTTAAAATTATATTAGATACACCAGTACAAATGTCTGAAGGTACATTGCCTGTGTAAAGTTGTCGTTGAAATGGGGTTCCCCCGATGTCGCTGATTGGCTGGAAGTTCAGTAGTCGTTGAAGTGACGTCTTGGGAAGCCTGTGGTTGGGCATTGGCTGAAGATGCAGAGTTGTGTGGCTGGTTGAAGTTGAATGGGCAGTCGAGGTCAAATGGCGTTACAAAACTTAACTCAGAACACGAAACTCTCAAACGGAAAAGAAAAGAAATAAAGTTTGACGAGACTAGGTGGTGTTTCTTCTCATCGTGGCTAAGTAGCAGCAGGCGTGCAGGCCGAAGCACGCTGGAACTGCGCTCAAAGAACAGTGATGACAAACAGCATGGCTAAAAGCTAAAGCTAAGAAGCAATGCTAAAAGCAGGCATGACTGATAGCAGAAGCTAAACGCATAGCTAAAAACTAAAAGCAGGCATGACTAGTAGCAGAAGCAAAGCTAACAACTAAAAGCCAACTAAAAGCTTGCATGACTAATAGCAGAAGCAAGACGCAAGCTAGGAGCTAAAAGCAAGATTTTATGGTGTCCTAAGTATTTAAACTGGCCTGTTGGCCACACCTCAAATGTTGTCTTGACCAATCAGATATTGTCTTGGCTCGGGGGTATCATAAATCATGTTATCTTATCAAGCATGTGGTTCGAATTTCCCCCTCTTGCAGGGTTTAATTTTGGACATGATTCCTATAACAAGAATATGATACATTTGACAAATAACTGATGGTCTGAAGACTATTTCAAGCAAGCAGATTCAATCACACACATACCAAACATAATTATGAATCCTTAAGCTATCCCATAGTTATTAAAAGACATACACAATAATTGATTATAACATGATAGTCAAATGTGTGGGTTACACATAAATGAATATGGAGTGAAGTGATGGACTGATATTCATTTATAAGTCCTTTTGAGTTCATTTTGGTCCATATATATGTAGAAAAGACAGTTTCTTTGCCATTCTCTTGACAAAGATTTCTGTGGAGACCAGAGGTTCAAAGGCCCCCCCCCTTAGGAATTTCAGTCTGGTTCTGCTGGGGGAAGTCAATGGAACTTGTGTAGTACTCTCATGGGTTTACACGTGATGTCCGGCGTTGCCTATCAAATATGAACAACAAATTTGACAATCTCTTCTCTGAATTAAAATTGTCAATAATTGTTCTAGTAGTGTTAATGTTGAAAGCTGTTCTGTGAAAGCATTGGTTGGTTGGTTATCTTGCTTGGGACTTGTGGCACAGAATGTTTTATGACTTCCTGTTGCCTTACTGAGGAATTCGGCTCGTGTTTCAGCCACAGCCCTGATCGACTCTTTAATTTGTCTGGTTCGAGTCATTTCTGCTACATCATATATCATATACCGTATTTTCCGGACTATAAGTCAGACTTTTTTCATAGTTTGGCTGGTCCTGTGACTTATAGTCAGGTGCGACTTATTTATCAAAATTAATTGTGATAAATAATTGGTTAAGACGTGAACCAAGAGAAATGAACTGACAAATGAACCAAGATAAAACATTACCGTCTACAGCCACGAGAGGGCGCTCTAATGCTGCTCAGTGCTCCTGTAGCCTACACTGAGCAGCATAGAGCGCCCTCTTGTGGCTGTAGACGGTAATGTTTTCTCTTGGTTCTTGGTTCTAAATAAATGCGACTTATAGTCCAGTGCGACTTATATATGTTTTTCCCTCATCATGACGTATTTTTGGACTGTTACTTTATATTTTTGTTACATTATAATCCTCCACGTCCGCTGCGTTTTCAAAACTCAGGCAATTTGATAATACCTAGAATATCAAAATCAACTGCGAGCGGAAGATTATTTTCCTATTTGGACCCTAAACTCTGGAATAACTTACCTAACATTGTTCGGAAGGCTGACACACTCTTGCAGTTTAAATCTAGATTAAAGACTCATCTCTTTAACCTGGCTTACACATAACACACTAATATGATTCTAAAACCCAAATCCGTAAAAGTATTTTTAGGCTGTATTAATTAGGTAAACCGGAACCGGGAACACTTCCAATAACACCCGATGTAGTTGCTACATATTTAGAAGAATGGCATCTATGCTAATATTAGTCAGTTTTTCTCTTATTCCGAGGTCACCGTAGCCACCAGATCCAATCTCAGTGTTGTGCATGAACGCGTTCAATGAACGACGTTCACTGAACGCGTTCATATTTTCGCCGAACGCTGAACTGAACGAATCACTTTTCATACAATGAACGTGAACGATAGCGGCGCTCACTCTGGCAGGAATGAACAGAACACGCAGTTCACGTTCACGCTCATTTGAAAAGTCAGGTTTTACCAGGGCTTAATTTGAGCCGGAACATGTTCCGTCACCTCCGACATTGGATCCGGCACCTCCTGTGTCACTAAAATTAATTGCCTAAATGAAAAAAAAAATTACTGTTTGTGTAGTGTTCAATGTTTGTGACACATGACTTGCGTGCTTGTTGTACTAGTTGAGATTGCTGTAAGCCTCGATCGTTTCACGCAGGGGGAAAATGTCAAAAAGACAGGAAAGTTTGCTTAACTTTTTCAAATACGCTGGACAGTCAGATCCCAAACAAGCAAAAATCGTTTCGGCTGATCAAAAAGGAGACCACGGTGGACACAGTAGCCTAGTATCGATATCTCGTTATTTCGACATTCTAATCTGCATTAAGCCACATTAAGCGTTATTATAATGGTTTTCTATGGGAGGAAAATGCTTAACCGTTCATATTATGGGCTCATCTGATATTTTGTACATAGCATAGCCTATTTGTTAGGATTTTAGTATCATAATTATTAGGCTAATAAATGCACGCACAATTATCCGTGAACTTGATTTGAACAAATGCCTTTCAACTTGTGTGTGCAAAATTCTGAATTAAATTAATGTGCAGAAATTTGTACAAATAGAGAGTAGGCTATGTAGGCATACTATACTGTTGTAGCCATTAAAAAAAGCGCGTTTCATATTTGTTAAAATATTATAATGTTATTTTTTTTCCATTTATGTTGATTTATGAAAAGTGAACAGCACGACCGAGTAAGATAGGATGCGCAATATGAGACATGGAGCGGGTCAGACATGATTTTGACCGTTGAAGTTGTTTAGAAAGTCCTGGGTAATTTGGTTCATGCTGGCTAAATAAAAGTTTCACTGAACATACAGTATACCTTGACTGCACCTTGTATTTTCCCATTTCTACATATCATGATTACACATTATTTAAGGGGTAAATATATTCTCTATCTCAACATTATTTTTCTCCTGGCTATAATAATTGTCTCTTGTTTATTGGTACAATAATTTTGATTAGTTTTGGAGTGGCAGTGATTTGCAGCTGGTAATGGATGGTAAAGAGGTTCTATTGAGTAAGATAGTGACCTATCTTAAAAAGAATTTAACAAATGAACGTGAACTAGTTCGTTTTTAGATATGTGAACTTAGTTCATTTAAAAAAAAAAAGAACTATGAACATGAACTAGTTCATTATCATCTGTATGAACTGAACTTTGAGCTAGTTCTTTTTAAGTATGAACTGGCACAACACTGTCCAATCTGTATCCAGATCAGAGGTTCGCTGCAGTCACCCGGATCCAGTACATATCCAGACCAGATGGTGGATCAGCACCTAGAAAGAATTTCTAAAGCCCTGAAAGACAGCGGAGACCAGGACAACTAGAGCCCCAGATACAGGTCCCCTGTAAAGACCTGGTCTCAGACGACCACCTGGACAAGTTCACAGAAAACAGATGATTCTTCTGCACAATCTGACTTTGCTGCAGCCTGGAATTGAACTGCTGGTTTCGTCTGGTCAGAGGAGAACTGCCCCCCAACTGAGCCTGGTTTCTCCCAAGGTTTTTTTTAGACATTCTGTCACCGATGGAGTTTTGGTTCCTTGCTGCTGTCACCTCTGTCATATCGTTTACTTGATTGCAAATGATTGCACGGACACTATTTAAACTGAACTGAGATGACATCACTGAATTCAATGATGAACTGCCTTTAACTGTCATTTTGCATTATTGACACACTGTTTTCCTAATGAATGTTTTTCAGTTGCTTTGACACAATGTATTTTGTTTAAAGCACTATATAAATAAAGGTGACTTGACTTGACTATTTGTGCAGCAGCAGTATGTCTTAAATACTCATGGCACCATAATGCAATATGTGTTGGCTGTAGCAAATTCCTGTACTGGCTTACAAAGGCAGCAGCAGCAATAATCTTCAACTACAGCAACAACCAACAGCAGCAGCAATTCAGCAGCAGCAGTGTAGCATATCTATTCTGCCAAGACCAAATACATTAACATTGTCACATCCACCACCATGCTAAAAATCTTCCCATGACTGAAATATTTATATAATCATAATGTGGTGAAAAGCATCATCTGGTTCTTATCAGAGAAGCATTTGGTGTACTTATACACTGTCCTTATCAAATAAACTACAAATCATATAAGTGTAAATCAGAATCAGAAAGAGCTTTATTGCCAAGTATGCTTGCGCATACAAGGAATTTGTTGTAGTGACATAAGCTTCCAGTACACAGAGACAACAACATACAGACAAACAAAAAATATAATTAAAAAAATTGGCAAATAAATAAGTGTATAAACAATTGTGCTTTAAATGATAATGGAATAGGATTGAGTAAGATGCAGGGATGTACTAGTGACAAATAAATATAAGGATATTGCACATTTTTATTGTATAAGCATAAGTGGGGAAAATTTAACTGTTCATGAGGTAGATTGCCTGGGGGAAGAAACTGTTCTTGTGCCTGACTGTTCTGGTATTTGCGGCTCTGAGGCGCTGGCCAGATGGCAAAAGTTTGGATGTGAGGGATCCAGAGTGATTTTCTGAGCCCTTTTCCGCACTCTGGATGTATACAGTTCTTGAAGGGTGGGCAGGGTAGCACCAATAATCCTTTCCTTTTAAATATATGTATATCTATATACCCCTAATATATATATATATATATATATATATATATATATATATATATATATATATATTAGGGGTGTAACGGTACGCAAAAATCACGTTTCAGTACGTACCTCGGTTTTAAAGTCACGGTTCGGTTAATTTTCGGTACATTAAGGGAAAGAAATGCAAACATTAAACTGCAGGTTGTTTATTACTATAAACTTTTTTAACAATTTGTTTACTTTTTAATAATATATATATAAAATAAATAGAATAAGAAATAAAATACTGCTGCAAAGTTCTCCACTAAATAAAATACTCTCAGTCTCAAACCAATATCATATAATAAAATATAATGAAAAATATAAATAAATAACTATGATTACAGTGCAGCATTACCAATCCCAGCTTGTAGGCCTGCTCATATTTAAAAAATATATATAACTTTTCCAAAGTGTAAAGTGCAGCATCAACAGTTGTCTTCAGATCTCGTTATTGCGTTGGACCGATCGGAATTAAGAGCAAAGGTCTGTTTAAATGCCGACAGGGGCTGCATTTGAATTAAATTCGTTTTTTTTCCTAGTTGTAGTGATGTTCACACTTGCGTGATGCCTTTTGAAAACCTTTGGCCCGGTGACACACTGGCATATTGCACCTGTTAAACATAGTATATTTTGCCGTCAATACTGTTGACGGTGTCCTTTATCAGTAGGCTTTATATTTATGCTCAACATTAAGTATAGATATTGTTGTCGTGGAGACAAGATCCTGGTCTGTCAGCGGTCTGCCTCTATGTCACCTACAAAAGGAGCAGCGCGCCAGCGCCGCGTCAGGCACGCTTCTGGTGTGTAAAGACACAGAAAACGCGAAGCAGCTGTCACGCAACTGACACGCAGCAGAAACGCCACGCTCATGCCACGCAGCCAGTGTGTCACCGGCCTTAGAATCAGCTGCAGGGCGGGATTTGCGCTGAACGCAGAGACTTCTGCCAGTTAATATGTTCGTTTAGAAACACGAAAATGTATGTGTTCCACACACAAAATATTGCATTCGGTCATTCGGTACACACGTGCAACGTACCGAAAGCCCTGTACCGAAACGGTCCGGTACGAATACACGTACCGTTACACCCCTAATATATATATGTTATAGGAAGTGGATCAACTTACCCACTGGCTCATCTTACACCCCCCCCCCCCACATATATTGTATCCCCTTAGTTATCTCATCATTTGACAGTGGAATTGCATTTAATAAGATTAATAAAAGAGCATAAACAGAACCTTTTAGAATCATTAACTGGCATCTGAAAGTAGAATGGTTAAACTCTAAATTTCCCATATAACTAGATGAACTTTTCCACCTGATCCACAGCCACTGAAAACATTTTCTGCAATCTAGATTTGGTTTGGAATTAATGTTTGTTTGTAGAGACTGACCATGGATCCCTCTTTAAATAAGAGGGTGTTGTAATGAAGCATGACCTCAGACAAAATAAGCCTCTTCCTTTTTGGATGTTTCTATACCTTATGGTTTATGTTGCTTGCTACATGCTTTGTAAGGGATCCACTTTTGTCCAGTTGATAAGGTCATTGCAGCATTTCTGATGGTCTTGTCACAAGAGCCCTTGTCTTCTGTAGTCTCACTTTGGAGCACTCACAGCTCTCTGAGATTGCTGAGAGATACTTCAGGGACTATTTGGCATAAAAGCCAAATCTGAATTTGTCCAATTTGAACTGAGGACTGCTGCCATAGGCAGCTAGCCCATGACAAACCCCAATGGGGTTTCTTTCTACCTGTCATCTATCTTTCCATGGCTATCTCAAAGAATTAACTTGATTGTCAGCTGTCCTTCCACATCAGTCATTGGGCTAGTCCAGGTGATATGCCAGTCCTACCAAATAGATATTCATATGTTCATATATATACATATCAATGTTCAGAATGAGTTTTTTTGGCAGTTTTTAATAAAATCTCCTTTATTTCAAAAGATAAAGACATTCCTTCAAGCTACTAACCCCCCACCCCAGTTGACTCACTGAAACCATTTTTAAGGATCATAATAAACAGTTTACCTTTAAAAATGTGTTTAGAGAGGATGTAATATGTTGTCATCCAGTGAAACCAGTGAGCTCTTTAGAAATGCTGCTTATCACCAGAAAGTGCCTGTCATGAACATCATAGGATAATTATGAACCAAATTATGCATGATTAATTGCGATTAATCGCACACTTAATTAAATTAAGCATAGACCATTTATCTTGTTTCAAATGTTTATTTTGTCATCATTTGCTATATCCAGCAAAGAAAACCAAAAGACTGAAAGGTGATTCTCAAAAATCAGTATTTTTAAAAAGTTAGCTTTTTAAAAAGATATATTTAGATGTCTTTCAAAAAAAGGACACTTAGAAACTCCAAAAGGACACCAAAGAACCAAATGATATAAGGAGCCCCTATAAGCACGTATGAAAAAAAAAACCTAGATCTAATCTGTACCTAGATTAGAGACTATATTCATCAAAACTTTACTAGCGAGACTGGTTATCCAGTCGAGAAATCGTAGTTTGCGTCTCATCTGGCCATACAGCAGTGGGATGTGTTGATAATCCGTTCAGTCTGTACTTCACAAAGCGTGACATGTGAGGGTTCGCGCTCTTCAGAGACAATCACAGAATATGACAAAGATTGTGTTTTAAAGCAAAACACACTGGAATGAATAATTTACTTAAAACAAAATTTGAGGCTCTGCAATTCCTCTGCAATCTCGGATGTAATCAGCCTGGTTTCCTTTATATAAGCAATGTTTTGGACCAATTGTTTGAATGCATTCGCTTACAGGAATAAAAAATTTGACAATCCATTTCTCATCTAGGTCACTGTAGCTCTTCTTGGTCATAGGCTTGCTATGGCCTGTTTGGGGTTGGGGAAAACAGAGAACAGAAGATGCAGAAATAGCTATTTTGCACATTATAGCAAAACTATAACAATAATAAAAAAGGAATTGTGGTAATTAATCCTGTGTCAAACAGGTGACACTTTTAGCAAATGGGAAGTGGGGCCAATTTGTGGTCTGGTTTGTTAATTAGTTTGAAGTTGTTCTTTTCCACTCTGTACACAGAAACAACATTCAAACTGCATAGTATAGACACACTCCACCTGTAGACTCCCCTGTAAATCTGATTAACTTCAGTCACCGAAAAGTTTTGCTTTAAAAACCTGTTTTATGAGTGTATTGAAAAACTTTGATTTATGTATATGCCCTGATCTGAGTCTGTTTGTTGTCAAATATAAGAGTATGGTTTAATTAGTTGGGTTTTCTAACCTGTTGTTGTTGATATGATATAACCTATGTAACTCAAAATTGCACCATCTTCAAAAACTTGTAAAAACCGGGTCACTGGCAGCAAAAGTGAGACGTGAAAAATCCTCAAAGCCTTTTTCATGTCAAGGTCTGAATTTGGTGCTTTGGATCTTCCTCCTTCAACTTACTTTTACACTTCAGTATAAAAAAGTTAATTATTTTTAATTCACAATCACTGAACTCAAAAAGAGATATTAACAGTGCATGTTGTGTAATATCTGGATTTGGCTTCCTCCCTTCGTAGAGCTTTCTATATTAATATTATATATATAATAATAATACTGCTGAGCACTGAGAGGACACAGAAAGCCAGTGCTGCTGGATATTGTGGTAATTAATCCTGTGTCAAACAGGTGACACTAACACTATGCATTCTTTCTGAACCCATAGATTAAATATGCCACAAGGGGCCTGATTTGCATGAGAAATAGTTGCATAAGACATAGCACAAAGTAAAATAGTTTTGCATGTGCAATTCCAATTATTTTATCACTGGTTACTTCGCTGTTGGTGACTATGAAAAAGCTAATGCTAACAGTGCAATTCAAATCAGGGCTGCAGAATAAGGTTTCTTTCAAGTGCATTCAATCCTTTTTACAAATGTATGGAATTGTGGTCTGAAGTGCTGACATATAATTTTGCTGCCCCCAGAAATCCTTGCAGGTTCTCAAAACGGCCTATTAGGAAAGTCATAGCAAAGAAAAGGAATGAAAAAGACAGTAAAAAAAAAAAAAGAGTTAAACACAATGACAGAGTATTTTAGTACCATTTTAACCTGCTTCTAAGCTAAAGGAAATCATTATATTGTCTTATATGCATGCATTATGTACAATTATCAGAAAATTGCCTGTGTGAATGTTATCATTTTAGTGTTACTCAGTGAAAGAGCATGTATATGTTTCCAATGTCCTCCTACTAAGCTATTTTTAAATCGCTTTTGAAAAATTATACACCAGTTCACAAATGCACAATGTTGCTCATTAGTAAAAAAAATGATGGGTAATTTATGCAGGTCTCATTGCTGTAAAGTCTTACATATAATAATCTGGAAGCTCAGAGGACAGATTTCAGAGGGAACAGCAAAACACCACTGCATTTATTCATTTAACAGCTTCCTGTAAAGTCAAGCCAAGGGAGTTTCATATCAAAGTATTCCTGAGCTGCACATTTATGATGTGGGGATACTTTTAGAAGAACAAAAAAAGAACAGATTAATGACGATTACACCAATCACAACATATATTGTACCAGTCAGATAGTTTTGATTTATGGAATATCGTTAAAAAAATAAAATAAAATATTGTGTGATGATGACGTGAATGACTAATGCTGTCAGCCATTGGATACTGAACTGTATTTTATTGGTCAGGTGCAGGTCTTGACAATACTCAGCAACCCATTTTGCATTTAAAAGATGTCTATTAGCCGCTCAAACACAGCCCTGACATCTATGCTAAAAAAAATGTGAAAATGTAATAGACGTCTAACCATAGCCCAAGAATAGGCTCCATCCAAACAAACAAATAAAATATGAAGCTTTTATTAAGAAAACCAATATTTTTAACAACTTACACAGATTTAGACAATACAAAATGATAAAAATACAAAATAATGAATGACAAAACTAATTTTATAAATACAATACTCTTAAATTTAAACATTATGATAAATAAAATGGAAAATTTGAGCAACTTACAATAATAAAAATAAAATATTTGAAGACATTTTAAAGCAATAAATCTAATACAAATCAAGAGCATGTTATCACACTTAACATTAAAATATTATGGATTTAAACATTTTTTTTTAATTATTAATTATTGTTTTTTTGTTGTTGTTGTTGTTGTTGTTGTTGTTTAAAATGCTTAAAAGAATTAGAAAAAAAATAAGAGTATGAAAGAAAAAAAAAAGGCCTAAGAAAAGTTTTTTTGACCTAATTTGTATTACTTTAATTACACTAATTGTGACAGGGAGTCATTCTTTTTTGCTTGGATGAACACTAAAAACAAATACATACATAAATACATACACACACACACACACACACACACACACACACAGTGTATCACCACAGGGGTGCCACTAGCAATTTTGGGCCTTATGAAAGAAAATAGACCTACCCCTACCACACCCATTCCACATCAAACATACAAGCCAATCTAGTCATCCAAAATCTTTGCCTGCAATTTAATAATACTGACCTATTATTTTTGCTATTGCTTTTGATCACTAGGTATCAATATTTTGTCAGAGACCTACCCATAGCTGGGGGAACATATTTTAGCTGGGGGTGGGGCCACGGTGGGCGATTTTAAACAAAATCCTAATATTAAACAGCCCAAACACTTATAGATGAACATACAAATTCATGAAGACATAGTTATATGAGAACGAATATATTTGTTCTTTTGTGATTTTGGCACAATTATATATATTTTTTCTTTAATATTTGTATTATTTTAAGGGGATTTTACTAAATGTTCACCTCTAAATTATGCACCATTTATCATCTGCAATGTCAGGATGTAACCTCTATGCCTGTATAGCCCCATATATAAATACATATAAACAGTTTGCTGCAGAGTGAAAACTTAAGACATAAAGCATGTTACTTGTATCAGGTTTTTCACTGATATATTTTCTGACATTATTAAAGACTACTTTTAATAAAAGTTGAAATTTAAAGGAAAAAGCCATTGTTTTTCCATATTTCACTGTTCTTCCCTCAACTTATACAAGTTGATATGTACCTCTCCCGTCTCAGTGCGTGCACTTAATCACTGTAGCATGCAGCGCCACTATGTCAGCATTTAGCTTATGCAGACCCCCCTGCCGACTGATGTAGGAGACCACCGATGTGTTGTCTGTGCAGACAAGCACATGATGCCACCTTAGGTCTGGAAGGAAGTGTGTCAGAGCTTGAACATGGCCAGCATCTCCAGGCAGTTGATGTGCCAAGAGAGATGATGGCCTTCCCACAGACCCTGGGCAGAGCGGCCCATGACCACCCCCCAGCCCATGAGAGAAGCATCTGTCATTAGCGTTATATGACGACAAGGAGCCCCTAAGATTGGGCTTTGAACCAGGAACCAATGTTTCTTCCACATGTTCAAGGCACGTAAGCATCGCCACGTGACCTTGATCATGCAAAGCAGATTCCCCCTCTGGAAAAATCCCTTGGTCCTGAGCCACCACTGCAAGGGTCTTATGTACAGCAGGCCACTGAGTGACTGGCCTCTCTTGACTGTCGTAAGGAATGACTTGATACGAGCAGAAGACAAACATGCCTGCATTATAGTAGAATCCCACACCATGCCTAAATAAGTGGTTCTCTGTAGTGGAGAAAGTACAATCTTCTTGGTGTTTAGTCTTAACCCCAGCTCTCTCATGTAAATGAGGATGACATCTCGATGCCGAGCGGCCATCTGCTCCGCTCGAGCTAGTATCAACCAATCGTCGATGTAACTGAATATGCGGATGCCCTGGATTCATAGCGAAGCTAGAGCAGCATCCACACACTTCATGAAAGTGCGGGGTGAGAGTGACAGGCCAAAGGGAAGAACTCGATATTGGTAAAGCAAACCTCAGGAACTTCCAGTGTTGAGGAAGGATGGAAACATGGAAATAAATAAGTCTTTGAGATCTATCGTAACAAATCAGTCCTCGGACTGGATTTGAGATACTATCTGCTTGATAGTGAGCATCTTGAACTGAAGCCATTAGATAGTGCAGTTCAGAAGACAGAGATCTAAGGTTGGACACAACCCCCCATCCTTCTTCGGAACAATGAAATAACGGCTGTAGAACCCGGTGTAGTAAGTTCGTAGGAGGAAAGGAAGAGGACAAGGGGTCGGATGGACTGCTGACAAGTTTTTAATAATAAAACAAAAAGTAATCTTTACAAACACCAATGGTGACTTGTATTTTGACACTAGCACACACACTATCGCCAAACGCTTCCAGGTAACTCCTTCTGGTTCCAGTCAGCAGTCCGTCTCTCTCTCGACTGCTTCTGTCTCTCCTGACAGAACTTAAAAGGCTGTAGAGCCAGATACCAACGTGTGATCCACGCGTTGGTATCCTTCACCCTCTGGTCCGAACAGAATTCCCGTCCCAGGAGATAATAGCGGAGGGTGAGGACGGCACATCTGATGGCAAGGCACTCTTTCTCTATGGTGCTGTACTTAGCCTCTCTCTTCGAGAGCTTCCGGCTAATGTACAGCACCGGCCGTTCCTCCTCCTCTATCTCCTGTGACAGGACTGCACCCAGCCCCCTGTCCGATGCGTCCGTCTGCAACAGAAAAGGAAGAGAAAAATCAGGAGAGTGTAACAACGGCCCGCCACACAGGGCAGCCTTTACCTGCTGACACGGCTCCGTCCACTGGACCGTATCTGGCACATCCTTTTTAGTAAGGTCAGTCAATGGGCTGGTGAGGTCCGAATAATTAGGAATAAGCTGTCTATAATATCCCGCCAGCCCCAAGAACTGCCTTACCTTCTTTTTGGTCTTGGGATGTGGACAGGTCGCAATAGCGGCTGTCTTGTCAATTTGGGGACGCACCTGTCCATGCCCCAAGTGGAAGCCCAGATACCTTACTTCCACACGCCCAATCGCACACTTCTTTGAGTTGGCCATGAGTCCAGCCCCCCTCAGCGATCTCAGGACAGCCCTCAGATGCTGCATATGCCGCTGCCAATCATTACTAAATATAATGATGTCATCTAGGTAGGCAGCCGCAAATGCAGCATGGGGCCGCAGAATCTTATCCATGAGGCGCTGAAAGGTAGCAGGTGCCCCGAACAACCCAAATTGAAGGGTAACAAACTGGTGTAATCCAAACGGCGTCGTGAAAGCGGTCTTTTCTTTGGATAATGGAGACAAGGGGATCTGCCAATAACCCTTCGTTAAGTCCAATGTCGAATAAAAACGAGCCGAGCCTAGCTGATCAAGCAACTCGTCAACCCCGTGGCATTGGATATGCATCGAATTTCGACACAGCATTCACCTTGCGGTAATCCACACAGAACCGGACTGAGCAGTCCGTTTTTGGAACTAAAACTATCGGGCTCACCCAGTTACTATTGGATTCTTCTATTACCCCCATGTCGAGCATTGCACCTAATTCAGCCTGAACTACCTTTTTCTTGTACTCAGGTAAGCGATACGGCCGAATGCGAACTACGTCTCGATATGGTGCTGAATGAGGTTGGTACAGCCCGGTAGGGGCGAGAACACGTCGGCAAATTCCGCCTGTAATTTCATTAGATCAGTGAGTTGGGACGGCAAGAGGTGATCTCCTCCTGGGGCCAGGGCAAGGGATTGTGGTTTGACATTCGCCTCTGGCCTGAGATCATCCTCTCTGCCAATCACCGTTGCCAACATCACTGATTCTGCATCATTCCATTTTTTGGAAGGGTAGCTCTGAGAGAGCTCTCGGAATTCATCAAAAATATCTTAATTTGTGTTACAAAGAAGAATCAAGGTCTTACGGGTTTGGAAAAACATTGATTCATTTTATATAAAAATTTTATTTTTGGGTGAACTATTCCTTTAATACTCATGTATGAAGTAGAAGTTGCTTTCAAACCAAGCGTCTTTCTTTAGGCCAATATGTTGAATCTGCTGGACCATCTTGAACCTGTTGTGAAAATGTTGCAGGTAAATATTATGCTCAAACACAGAATTCCAGATTAAATGAATTCCTATTGAAACAACTTGATTTTGCCCTTAAAAATGTGTAGAACAATGTTCAACCCCTTAGCTGTCACCCCCTATTTTCAGCATGGAGACACAAATGACATACACAAAATAAAAAGGTTGCTGCTCATGAGTATTTCTTAGTGCTGGGAATAAGTGGATGGAGGGGAATGTAACAAAAAACAATAAAAAAAATAAAAATAAACTCCACTGGTATTACCCACTATACTGTTTTTTTTAACCCAATGAGGGAAAAAGTATTTTGCAAACACAACAAAAAGTTGCCATTTAGATTTATACCATGACGTCTGCAAATATAGTCTTAAAAATTGCAGCTGTGGATGAAATCCTTAATGGTGACTGGACTTCCAAACTGATAATTTCACTCTCTAGTTAACATTCATTTAGCTTCACATTGAGTGAGAGCTGGACACGAAGACACACCACCACATTTTGTTTCAATGTCTCTCTTTCCCTCCATCTAATTAATGTAGCCCGTTGGACTAAAACACTCTTGCCAGGCTTTTTTTATTCTTGTCCCTTTAAAGGAATCTGAATCAAGCTGCAGATGTTGTCTCTTGAGAGCCATTAGTGTTTATGGCTTAGTGAGAACATGATTAAAGGCTCTTTCAATGGCCATATTAATAGCCATATGCTGCTGGTCAGATGACAGTCAAGTGTTGTGTCCTTCCATCTCCCTCTTACAAATATTCCACTGCTCTGCCCCTCTCTCCTACACAAACAGAGCTAATAGTGAAGGCTGCGTACACGTGCATATTTTCAAACCCAACAGAAGAGATTATTCTCGCTCTCTTTTGTTTCTGTCTCATGGTGCCCATATACTGTACCTGTAGGCCCTACTCTGAAAAGATCTTAGGGCCATGTTCACTTTTTGGTCGTACACTTGAAGTCCTTTACTTCAATAGCACTTATTTTGTTTAAATTGCAGATGAATTGAGATGAAGCCTCCAGTCATATCTGGTGGTTATCATGTTTGGATAACATGAATAGCTTACGTTATAAACACAAACTTACCTCAAATGAGAACATCATTCACATTTGTCAACCTGCAGTAATATCACATAAACACTCTTGGTACTCCAGTGCTGTTAGAGGCAGTAGCCCTTCAGAGAGTAGAGAGTAGAGAATCTCATGCTGTTGTGTCATTTGTTTAGAAAGACAAATGCTGCATCCGAAAACTCTAAAATGCTGCCTTCGGAGGCAGCATTCCAAGGCAGAAAATCATCAAGGCACGTTTGAATCCAAATTCTGCTTTACTTCCTGTTTCCAGCGGTACCTTCCTCTGATGAAATTTTGAAGGCAGCATAGATGTATCTCACAAGTCAGTGCATTCCATTTCGTGCAGGTTGAGCTAAAAAAAGAAATTAAAAAAAGATGGCGTCTGAAAGTTGCATTTGGTGGTCAGTTTGTGTGTAAATGTATATTTCTGACTAACTTTTTACACTTTTGATGTTAGTTCTAGAGAGAATTCAGTATTAAAATAAGTAAATATTTGTTTAGTTATCACAAAAACTCATTCTATTTTGTTGTAGATCATTAAACAATTATACTGCCTCAGAAGTCTTTTTCATGAGGTGCCTTCGTGCAAAAACGCTGCCTGAAAAGTCATTGCCTCAGACGGCAACGTTATTTATTTATTTAATTTTTTTATGAAGTAATGCCATATTATAATGCATTACTTTTAAAAGTAACTTCCCAAACACTGCACATAATAGCAAGAAGTTCCCCAGTTCCAGTTACAGCTGAGCCAAGAGGCCTTTCTGTGTGGAGTTTGCATGTTCTGCCCGTGTTTTTTTTTTTTTCTGAGTGCTCCCCCCCTCCCCATAACCCAAAGATATACAGAACAGCTGAATTGCTACAACTACATACTCATACAACGTTTGAGTTAATGAATTACTCCGGTATATTTGTTTGTTTTAACTCAGAGGGAGTGTCAGCCACATTAAAAAAGTTAACAGCTTACGTCATTTGTGGATTAATGCTTATGCGAACCGTTTCAAACGATTCAGTTCGATTCGGTGAATTTGGTTTGAAGAAGATCCGGTTACATCGAATGATTCGTTCGTGAACCGGATATCCCTACACTTCAGTGTTTTGAAATCTCACAACAGATCGGAAGAGAAGACAATGCTGAATAAAGTCGTAGTTTTTGCTATTTTTGGACCAAAATGTATTTTCAATGCTTCAAACAATTCTAACTGACCCTCTGATGTCACATGACCTACTTTGATGATGTTTTTCTTACCTTTCTGGACATGGACAGTATACCGTGCACACAGTTTCAATGGAGGGACTGAGAGCTCTCGGACTAAATCTAAAATATCTTAAACTGTGTTCCAAAGATAAACGGAGGTCTCACGGATTTGGAAGGACATGAGGGTTAGTTATTAATGACATAATTTTGATTATTGGGTAAACTAACCCTTTAAGCCCAGAGTGGGCTCCAGATACCCAGTCAAGCTCAGGGAGGGCTCCAGATCCCCAGTTAAGACCAGGGAGGGCTCTGGATTCCCAGTTTGGCCCAGTGTCGGCTCCAGCCCCAGAGCTCGCTCCAGTATTGGCTCCAGCCCCATAGCACCCTTAAGTGGCCCGCCCCTCCAAAGCGCTCCCCGAGTTCCCTGATCCGCTCTGGAGGCTCTTCTTGTCTCCGCCCTGTTCCTGTCATGTACCAGCCTCTAAGTTTCTAAGTTAAATTTATATATTGACTACTTATTTGTTAATTTCCTTAATGTGTGTTGATGTTAATTAAAAACCCCTTTTATTTCTACTCCTTCGTTGTGTGCAGTTGCTAAAACCATGTACCGTGAAAGCAGAATTTTCATCAGCCTTTATTACAGTGTTCAGCGTCACATGATCCCTTTGGCTAGCTTTACAGTAGACTATATAAACGCACTATCAAGCACGATAAGACACAAAAGATGCTGTCTGTGAAGCAGCTCTCTCAGTGCATCTGAAATCACATACTGAGTAGGTACTGCCATTAAAAAAGTATGTTCTATATAGTATAATTATGGGTAGTATGAATCAAATTTGGACATATTACACCTGTTATGTTATTATCACATGACATTCCTGCATCAGTTACATTATTTCACTACCATTCATAAATCCTCTCCGGTGTCCTCATCATGGGATAGTAAAGTGTCCATTAAATGTGTACTTCTGCCAGTCTGGGAATCAGGGTACTTTTCACCTAATTTTTTTTTAGAATACTATGAATTCTACTCGCCTCATATAAATTTTTTTACCACATATAAAATAGTAGGAAAGTATGCAATGAAGTACGCAGCATCTGTGAACACAGGCATCCGATGGAAGCCTTTCATGGATAAAAAAGAAATGATGTCAAAATGTCAGTTTTTAGTGAGTGGCCTCATAAACACATTTTATATAATATAAGTTAAACAGACCTAAATGAGCATAAAGATCAGGGAGAAAATGTCAGAAATATTAAATGTCAGATCCATGTCATGTGCATCAGGTTTTAGAGAACTAGTCTAGTTTGCTGCAGTACTAGTCTGCAGTACTATACTAGTCTCTCATTGATGTAAATTAAGAGATAAGTATAGTTAGGTATGAAAAAGAACTAACTTATCTTTGGTGATTAAAGCATATTTTTTATATATTCCAGTTTATACTTTATTCTTTGTGATGTTTATAGATTAGCAATCTGTAGATTTAATGTGTCATTATAAAAATGTATTTAACTAGCGTAATTAACTGACAGAACTAATAATTTTAGTTAGGCTAAATAATAAAAAGGCTTAATAATAATAATAATAATAAAAATAATAACATAAATAATAAATAAATAATAATTAACTTTGTAATTGTACATTCAAACACACACAGACACTCTCTGAGGCACAATCTGATCACATTTACGCTAACAAGTTGGCAGCATAAAAGACACTGCATCAGAAATAAGGTGAGTCATTCACCCATGGTGACAAAAACCACAAAACACACTTAAAAATCTGAGAATGGCTCACATATGCTAAATACATTAATAATATTAAAAATACCATATAATGAAAATAGTGCAATACAATTCTGAAGTAACTAAAAATAACAATAAACCATAAGTAGACATCCTGATTATATTAGTCTAAAGTTGTTTCCTTTTTTTCTGATGGAGCTTATTTAATAATAATAATAATAACGTTCTTATTTTCATTGGGCATAAAAACATTTCTGTGCTTCCAATTAACATTTAAAGATACTAAACAAAGTCATTTTGTATATGTTAGTCATACTGGAGAGCAGAATGCTGTCCTGATAGGAGGAATGCTGCTGTCACATATAGGGTCTGCTCCAAAACCTGCTGCCAACTGCCTACATAGGCAGCATCCTAACAGAGATGAAACCTTGTAATTGACTGATTTGGAATGCTCTACATAGGCAAAAACTGAGATACTGTGCCTAATGCCATACTCTGTCAGTTCCAATAGTGTTTGGCATTAGCATGTTGCTAAGCTTCCTGCCAGGCACAAAGCAAACCTTAATGGAATCAATGCCCTGATTATCATCAACAAATAGTGCACAAAAATACAGCGCATTATCATTGATTTTAATTAAGCACATGAAAATACATTGTAATAACTTGTTTTAATTAACTATTAAATATTGACTGAAATACACATATATATATATATATATATATATATATATATATATATATATATATATATATATATATATATATATATACACACCTTGGATCCATCTTGGATTTAATTTTCAGTTGATCTGCCTTCTCTTCCTTTAAAAATTGGGTTTGTCTTTTCTGTCTCCTGTTTTGAAACCAAGCTATAATGCGTTGAATACTATTAGCTTTGACATTCCCGTGATGCTAATCTGACAGAAGTAGATATATTAGGTCCTGATTGATTTCATCACCATTCTAAACTCACTCTGGCAATGTTGTTGTTGTTTTTTTATCAACACTAAGAGAAAGAAATCTGCTATAGACATCTGAAAGAGAAGGATTACTAGCCTACACATTTAAGTCAGTGTGCAGTAGTGTGCTATAAACAGCGACAACAGTGTGCTGACGTTTTGCCTTGGAGCAGTAAAAAAAGAAAAGAGTGTGTATGTATGTGTGTTTGTGTGTGTGCGTGTGTCTGTCTGTGTGTGTGTGTCCTTGCAAATCCCTGTAACTCCGCTGAGTAATGAGAGAGGTTTAAAATAGTGAGTCAGTAGCTTTACTTCTCTCTCTCTTCTCTGCTTTAGCTCACGCCTGTGCTATCAAACAAACCCTGACAGGAGTGACCAATAAACTACATCACGACCATGACTTATGGCTAAGCTTCTGATTCATGCACACACACATTTGCATTCTTCCAATCCTTACACAGTGTCTGCAGCTGTTTTCATCTCTGGGGAGCTTTGACACAACAGGAAAGACGACTTTTTAAAAAGTGTTGAGATTGAAGTATTGCAGCCGTGAAAGGGAGATAAAAACAAAGAAAGAAATGTGCAAAGCAGTCAAATTGCAGGAAGTGGAGCTCTCTATGGGGTAACAGCTGCAGGACAAAGAGGGAAATGCTAATAACAGCATGCTAATAATCTGCAAGTACTGAAGCAGATGGGCTGCTGATGTTTAACTCTTAATAAGAAGTGCTGTTAAACATATATTGAGTTATTGAGTCCCACAGCAGTGTGAGATAGGACACAGTATCAATATTTGCCACAGAGGCCTCAGAAAAACTTTGCACTGTTTCACTAAAAAGGAGAAGATTTGTCTTGACTTTGCCAAGCATCACCAACCTCCATTATTAATATCTCCATTATTAATATAGCATTGAGCTATAACTGAGTTCTTTGTTGCTAATCTTGAACATGTTTGGCATGACATTCATTTAGAAGAGAAGTAATAAATCGAGTCTGCTTTGGAAAATTGTTCACCAAAAAAACAAAAACAAAAAAAACAAAAGATCTGATCTGATCTGTAGCTCAGAACTCGTACTATGATCTGAACTGTGAGATCTGTGATCCGTTGCACCCCTACTTGACTTATATGAAGAAAAATTACTGCAACAGAACAATTACTGCAGTTTTCGATCATGCTTTTTCGATCCAGTTTTTGATCTTTTTATCTTTTCTTTTCTTTTTTTGGACTAGTTATATTCATTTAGGGCTACCAAAATCTGAAGAATTCCTGTCTGAAGGGATACCAAGGATTTTGACATTTTGCGAGCCCTGTGCTGTTGTCTTTCCTGGTTATTTTCTTTTTTCCCCTTTGTATTCCACTGTTACAGTACACCGTAAATGCTAACATGGTATTTCATTAAAAATATTAATTTGACTTTAATCAGTTTTTATCAACCTGCTATTAACACTTGCTTTTAGTAAGTTACTTGTACTTTGAGGTTGAAAAATCTTACCAGCTCAGTCTGCTTGAGTTAGATTAATTTAGAAAAAGTAAGTTTATGATCTGTGGGCATGCGCAGATCAGTCCTCTCTCTACGCTAGACGGCGATATTTGTTCACCACTATGGCCTCACCCTTCAATAGCAACTATTGGCCAGGCGTCCATGCTTACACAAGTCAACGTAACCTGATTTGTACAGGTCATATCCCCTGACCAATCTTAACCACTCCAGGTGAAATGCCTAACCCCAACCAATCAAGCTGCTTCGTAGGGCGGGTCTTGGCGTGGCGGGAATGGGATTCGTAATTTTGCAGATATGTCACATCATGCCCGCAACTGACCAGGTGGAGCTGGACCTGGACCTAAACATTGCTTCAAAGGCACTTGTGTTTATCTTCATCATAACAGTGATTCTTGTGCTTGGCACACTCATTTGGTGAGTAAATATTTTACCCTTGTGCAGACCGTTTTGTTTCTGTACGTTAAGTCAGCGCCAGTGTGTGCTTGCTAGTGATGATGTGTGTGTAGTAATGTCGGCTAACGCTAGTTAACTAACATGGACATAACTTGGCTATATTTTGATGAAACTTGGTCAATACTTCATTATTTTTTCAATCCAAAACTTCCTCGATGTGGAAAATAGGTAACTTTAAAGACTAGTCACGTTCAAATTGAGGAAAAACTTTAGTGTAACGGTCACGGGCGTGCTCGTCATGCGAACGTGCCCGCGCCCACCTGCCATGCCAGTAACTTTTGTCGAGTAACGTTACTGACTAGCATGATGACCAACTGATCCCGGCGGTTTGTAAATTTACTGAGCTTTATTACTGTTGTTTATAAACTCAGGCAGAACATCAGAACAAGTCTGGATGTATCATTTTATTTTAAGACAGGCTGTAAGGTTAGGATTATGTTAAATCAGCTAACTTTAGCTACCAGCAATAACAGTCTGTCTTTATCAAAGACAGGATTACCACTGTGTTTCGACATATGATTGGGGATATCACCACAGTCAACTACGTTAACTTAATGTTATTTTATTTAACACTCCGCACTTAACACTAGTCGATATTAGTAGCTGTGCCGTTTCCATGGTTACCATGTGTAGTACCTAGATCAGACTCGGTACAGAAGAGTAGAGTGTCTCCCTGTCTGAAAAGATGTTTACACTCCGTTTATCATAGCCTGTTATGAATGTATTTGCTGGCATACTCAGTGGCTTACATTATTCTTTAAGGTCATCTTGTACATATGTACATTTTAATACTGAGAACTGTCTTTGTGGGTTATAGGCTTATGTTATAGTTTTCTCATGTACTTGTATGTGAGTTGTTGTGAGCTATGGTTGTGTTAAAATGTTGTATTTTTTTTTAACTGTCCCCTTCCAGGCTAAAGCAGGCTTAAGATTCCAATAGTCCCAGCAATAAAAGGTATTTTAAAATAATAACTGTATTATTATTGCATGCTAAAGTAAAATGTATGCTTAAATCAGAGCAATTGGATTACAACAAAAGAAAATCAAATTAAATCTTTCTTGTGTGTTAAAATTAATTCATCATTATAGTATATTTCATCATACAGAATATTTTGTGCATATTTTGAATTTCAATTATTTGATGTAATTAGTATTTCTGGACTGTCTCTATAGATACTGTGGGTTCGACTTTTAGCCCATCATACCCATTTTCACACTCTCATTTCACAAATGATGGACCAATCATTTCCACTACGCAGACAAGAAATTGTAAAAAAGGAGCCTGCTGTACAGACCATGGTTGAACGATGGCCAGCACTCTTAACAGAGAGACAGGTAAGCTATTTTGATTCTCAACCAATAAAATAATGCAAATCAAAAATAAATTCAAGGTGTGTGGCTAGAAATCCAAACACTTGTTGGAATGTTAATACCTCTGTATTAGATGTAGATTAGGTGTAGATATCCGCCACCTCTCCATCCCTACCCACCCCTCTCTCTACTTCAGGTGTTTGCTGAGTTTAATAGAATCGCCAGTAAGAATCTTGAGGGAGACTTCTTTGAGGCTCTGGACCAGTACGTACCCCGTTTCATCGAACTCTTCAAAACAAAGAAGGGAACTTTTGGCCAGAAACTCAGGGAGCTGATGCAGAACATGAGCTGGATGGTAGGTTCATTTTGCTTTTGATCTGTATGATGGTTCATCAATCAAGTTCTAAATGAGCCGATCCAGACCAACCTATTTTATTTCCTGTCTTCCTGTGTCTTGCAAATTACTCTGTTAACTGGCCTATTCTCTCTCTGTGTATCATTAGACACCAGACGTGACAGTACTTCGCTCTGTTGTCCTCAAAGGCATTCCCATTTTACTCTGTGATGACTCCAGTGAATTCTACACGACCTGCTCTGTAAGTACTTGCACATAAGAAAAAGTTTGTCTGCATGAATATAAAACTATACCTGTGTTGACAAAGATGTAATTCTATCTGCTCGATATACAATATACATTTTGTACAGTGACTGATGTATTTTGTATAGCAATACCTCTACAACTAATCTGAGAGATATGTAAACAGCCAGTAAATAAAAATAAAATTTTCCACATAAACGTTATACACATTCATTAATTTCAAATCTAAGGAGTAGGAGTCTAGGTTGAAAAGTCAGTGTTACTGTTCAAGAATGTATAGACCTTGTTGTATCTCCATAGCTTTAGTTTAATCATACCAAATATATTTTGTTTGCTTTATTGTAACAATCCAATGTGAAAACATATTTAAAGCCATATTCTCTTATAACATTACAACACTAAAAATAAATGTTTTAGAATAGCATAAATTGCAATGCTGAAGAATGTGTGTCTTTGTAGGATATAACGAGAGACGAGGCCCTAGAATGCATCACTGTTGGTGTGCTGACAGTTGTCAGTGAAGATAGTCCTCATGAGGGTCAAAGCTCAGTGGACCTCCAGCCCATCTCCACTGCCATCATTATGGAGGGAGGTATTGTCATGGATCATATTAAAAACTTGCCTCAGGCAGTTTGTCTGTTGTTTGGGCTTACATATGCATTGCATTTGGATTACCCAAAATGCATGGCAAATACACTCAACTTCATTCAGACTGTGATGCTTGGACTGGGAAAGAAAAAACTCCCACCAAAACTGTTAACTCTGAAGAACAGTCTTCTGGGTTAGAGCAGTAAAGAGCCGTCAGCTGTCAGATAGCACTTTGTAAGCTTTGCAGCCATTAATGTTCTCCTGTTATCAGAGAAAGTTTGATGCTTTCATGCAACTGTTCACACTTATTTACAATCTCAATTAAAAAAAAAGAAAAATTCCATTGAAGTCTGTACCATGTTATGCAGGTATGCTAATGGTGGAAATAGAGCTGTTTGCAAAGTGTTATTAGTTGTTATTGGATGATAATGTCAGAAAAGAACCTAGCAAGGTTGTCTTGTTTACATTTGTGTTTTGGGAAAACTTTTAATAGTTTTAATGTAGTACAAATACAAACCCCAAGGAGTGATGTTTTTCTTTGTGTTGGTTTAATTTTTGGTATTTGGTAAAATTTGGTAAACAAAAGTATTTGTTGTACTTTCAATTTTTATCAGAAATGCACTGATTTTTCCATGCACTGAAGTCCTGTAGTTATCAGGTGTTTACCTGTTTATTATTAGGAGACTGTTATTAGCTCACAGAAATGTGGTTTTATTTTTTATATTTTTTCATATTTTCTACAGTTAAATCAAACAACAACTTTGTTGTTAGCTGCTGCTTGTACTTGAATGTGCATTGAATAAATGTTGTAATGGAGCTGAATCAACCAAGTGAGTGTTCCTTTAAAGTATATGTTTGTGGTGTGTTTGCCTTTTATTAGATAGTAACAGCAAAAATAGATAAGAAATGGGGGAGAGAAAAAAGGCCACAGGTTGGACCCAAACCTGGGCAGCTTATTCAAGGAAATTGGTTTCTTTAATTTAAGTGAACTTGAAAAATGAGTGCGCAGAACTAAAAGTGTTAAGTTGTAGGTATTTAGTAATTCTAAGTGGGGTTAAATTTATATCAAGCAATCCACACAAAATGAAAAAATTAAGTTAACACGAAGCATGTCTATTAAGTTACATGAACATAAAAAAACGTGTTAGTGGTACTACTTGATTTAGTACTGCACACTTAAAATAAACAAGCTTTTCTAACTCACTAATCTTAAGCTTACTTTGCTTAATTTTTTTGAGGCAATGAGTTTGTATACTTTTTTTAAGTAAGGTCAACTAATTACATTTTACAGTGTATAAAAATGGCAATATACAGTGCATTAGTGTTCTGCTCTCCTGATTTTATTTATTATACATCCCATAAATAATTCACTGGAATGCACAAAGAATCTGTAATTTTTCTCCCCAAAACATTAAGTCTCTTTCCAGGTTTGTTTTTACATAGACGGTTTAAAATGTAATTTTCTCTCCTTTCTATTTATAATTCCTATTGTTTACTAGGATGTTTCTAAAACAGGTAAATACAACAATAACTGTCCGTCAAATAGACTGTAATCACTTTGAAATACAGGTGCATCTCAATAAATTAGAATGTCGTGAAAAGGTTTTTTTTTTATTTCAGTAATTCAACTTAAATTGTGAAACTCGTGTATTAAATAAATTCAATACACACAGACTGAAGTAGTTTAAGTCTTTGGTTCTTTTAATTGTGATGATTTTGGCTCACATTTAACAAAAAAAAAACGTCTCAGGTTATGAATGTAACCATGGTTCCTTGAGTAGGGAACAAGAAACTGCGTCCTCTAGGGGTCGCTATGGGGAACACCTCGTCGTGACCCGTGTCTGAAGCATACATTGAAAAAACACCAACGAGTTGGACGGCGACAGCCCCTGACATCACTACCGGCGTTACTATGGATAAATAGGTGCCGGGAGAACACATCATTCACTTTTGTCGAAGCATGGCAGGGAGCTAGAGGACACAGTGTCTTGTTCCCTACTCAGGGGACCATGTTTACATTAGGAACCTGAGATGTTCCCTTTCAAGGGATCTTCGTACTGCGTTCTCTAGGGGTCGCCAAGGGGAACAGTATACTAGAGTCCTGCACGGGCCTCAAATCTAGGCCCGAGCCCGGCCCTGGCCCGAGATGCTCAGGCCCTAGCCCGACCCGTGTCCGACAGCTCATCAGAATTATCAGCCCGAGTCCGACACGAGCCCGTGTATTTATTTATTTATTTATTTTATTACACAGCAGAAGCCTGCCCTATTTGCAACAATTAAAAAAGGGGTCAATTTTGTGTTATGTTTCTTTTCATTTCTTTATCAAGTTAATTTAGAAAAATGTTTGGAGCATTTTTTTTAAATAACGATTAACGTTAATCAGCCGAGCCGACAACGAGTAGCCTAAAACATATTTAATCAATTAAGCCTCTCAAATTAACGCTAATACTTTACTTGCCTACAATAAAATCCATAGACATAAAACACTTCAAGCATATCACACAGACAGTTAGTTTAATATATGTTTATTTATTAAACCACAGTGAGTAAAATAAAAAAAATTGAAATACTGAGGCAGGCTCGCAACAGCGCTCGCAAACGAAATGAGAAATAGCCTACAATCTAAACAAATTAAATTAATTAAAAACAAACTTGCAGGTTATTTTACCTCAAAAATGCACCACAGAACATGTCCATTCGTTTTTTTCATTAGTTTCCAACAGTTAAATGAAAATAAAGTCCAGTCAAATTAAAAGTTAGAACAGTCTCTTACAGAGCATCGTGGAGAAAAAAGAATATCATCCAGAGTGGAAGGTTTTAACCCAGTCCTCCTCTCTTCCATCACTCTTCCCGCTGCGCTGAAGACACGTTCGCTTGTCACTAAACACAGAGCAAGCCAGTCTTGACAGTGGCGGTAGCAGGGTCTCGTGCTGTTTCCACCATAGCAGCGCATCTCGTCCATCACCTTCCATGTTGTGACTGAGGCGCATGTATTGCTGTACTTCATCGTCGTCATCCTCATCCTGCTCCACAATGTTTTCAAACTCGGCCAGCGCTCTCTTCTTTCCTGCGTGGCCCGCAACAACAGGTGCAGACAGAGAAATGCTCGCCGCTGCATGAATCATCATTTTATAATTATTAGTTGGCCAACTAGACTATGATTAATACATATAGCCTATAATATGGCCTATAATAGCTACTACTACAGTAAGTGGATATAAGTGAAGTATAATCGTGGGTCGCGCTGACGGAAAAGCATGCGTGCGTCAGACTGTCATGTCAGTATGTCAGTGTAATTATAACGGGTTGAATTATCAGATTATGAAAGTTATGAGGTTATGAAATGTCTAGGTTTGTTTTTCTATCGTCGACGTCAACTTCTCATTTTTTTTTTATTAATATCTAAAAATATAAATAGAAGGATAACCCAAAAAAGGCCCGAGGCCCGGCACGCATGTGAGCTATAACGTGAAAATTGGCCCGAAGCCCGGCCCTAGGGGCA
Organism: Carassius carassius; assembly: GCF_963082965.1. Lineage (NCBI taxonomy): Eukaryota > Metazoa > Chordata > Actinopteri > Cypriniformes > Cyprinidae > Carassius > Carassius carassius. The sequence continues at coordinate 29,833,641 of NC_081757.1, read as the reverse complement.
TAAATAAAATGCTGAAATGCAGGGCTTTGCAGTATACCCACGCCACCATGCAGAGGGGAGTGCAGGCCAGAATCATGTTGAACACTAAGTACCAATTCTACCATTTCCATTGGAGTTCCCCCTGGGATGTTAGATGGCTGTCTGTGACATTACCCCTTACGGCTAAAGGCCTAGGCTACATTCCCAACTTACTTGTTAGGGCCTCGACCCGGGGTAGAGCTCAAGGCTTGGAATCAAGAAAGATGGAGCTGTCTCAACAGATCCCTAGTAGCAACACCCTGTTTAGATAGGTATCCGAGGATACATAGGTGGAGTGGCGCCCAAGATGAACAGGGCTTTTACCAGCTCAAGAAAGGGCACAAAGCAACCGTGCAAAGCCCTCACCATATAGGATTTTAGAAAGAATGCAGAGCACTAGCGTGGGAACTTACCATAGTGTAGATTTCAGAAAGTGCGCAAAGACTTCACGTGCACACTTACTATAACATGGATTTTAAATAGAGTTCTAAGGAGGGGGCTCTCGTGGCACACTGATAGAGCAGCTCATATATGGAATGGTGCATTCCAAAACAATATGTTTAAGAATCGCAGTGTTGGGGAGTAACTAGTTACATGTAACGGCGTTACGTAATTTAATTACAAAATTATTGTAACTGTAATTAGTTACAGTTACTACGAAAAAATGAGTAATTAAATTACAGTTACTTATGAAATTTTTAACGATTACAAAGGGGATTACATTTGAATATTTACACACATCCACATACAGATTTAACTGATTTATTTCCCTATTAACTATTCTGAGACATACCGCCCTAATAATTTCCGGGATGCGGAAATACAGTCTGGTTCGTAGAATCCAGTCTTAAAAACGGAATGCCTAACGCGGACCCAATATGCCAAATTTTGGATGACTAAATCAAAAGTAGGTCAGTACACTTGAATCAAAACATGACATCGACTAGTGTCTGTGAATATAAAGCCCCAAAAATGCAATATATGACTTGCACATTCTGCGTGTCTGTGGAAATCAGGCGCGGACTGGACGCCGGGAGAACCGGGACAATTCCCGGTGGCCTGGCAGCCGATTTTGCCCCACTATTTAATATCATTATTGTATACTAAAGCGATCATTTGCGAATCCGCCATTTGATAATTAAATCTCTAATAAGTCATGAAGTGTTAGTCATGACTCGCGCGCTCTCCGCGCCTCCGCCAAACGGTTTGGATCAGACTCAGAGTAATCAATGCGAGAGAGAGAGAGAGAGAGAGAATGAATAGAGTGGACTGCTGGAGCAGAGAAGCAGAACTAGTGTTCAGGGTTTTAGGTCAGTTTCATCTGTAAAGATGCTTTTTTGTCTTAGTTTTTTTATTTACTTAATCAAGCAGCAGCACGTTGCTCATCAGTCATCACTCAAAATACTATATAAAGGACATCATTATTATCTGTTGTAATGTTACAGTAGTAATTTAGCTGAAAAAAATCAGATTTTTTTTATAGGTTTAGGGGGAGCTACGACAGACAACACAACCCTTACGAAAATTAACATTTTAATATTTAACTATAAATCCAGAGAAAATGGTTACTATTGTTTAACTGTGGTAACCAAAAATGTAAAATTATTTTACAAATGTATTTATTTAAAAATAAATACAAATCCATTTGCAAAAAAACTAAAACAAAACAAGGTTATTTTACTTTTATATAGGCTAATAAAAGCATGGTTAATTTTTGTAAGGGAAAAACATGACTCGTGTACAGTATTAGGATTTTTCTATAAAGATATTAATAGTGTTGTAGAGTATTGTATTGTAAAGTATAGTTTTGTTCAATCTTGAGTATTAAAGTCATGAGAAAGATGGATAACAGGGCAAAATAAAGAGACTGAAGAGAAAAATAGAAGTGAAGGTGCAGTTCAGGAGAGAACTTTTAATTATTTTGCATGTCCCCAAATTAAAGATTTAAACCTTTTTTTATGTCAGGTCCATACAAAAAATAGTTTTGTCCAAGAATTTGTTTGTATGAGTTTGACTTTTCCAGTCTGATTTTTTTCCTCAGTCCGCCCCTCCTGTAAATTAATGGCAAAGACATGGTTTCATTTACTACACATAGGCCTACTGAAGCTCACAGTGTTTTCAACCTCTGCCATCTCAATATAGGAGTACACAAGCACATAAACATAATTTCTACAACTGCTCTGTGTCACTTCATGTGCATTTTACTTATTTTGAGAAAACTATCATCATATACAGAGACAGCAGTTTAAAAAAACACCAATGTTTCAGGAGTTTATTACACAGAATACGTCACATGCTTATTAGATAAATTTATTTAAGTTGATGTATATGCTTTCATTTATTATTCTTTATTTTTCACAAATTTAGAAAAGTAATCAAAAAGTACTCAAAAGTAATTAGTTACATTACTTTAATAAAGTAATTGAAAAAGTTACACTACTATTACATTTTAAACAGGGTAACTTGTAATCTGTAACCTATTACATTTCCAAAGTAACCTTCCCAACACTGAAGAGTCGTCAGCTCGATCTGTGGAAATAATGCTGGAGCGCTCTGGGGAAAAAACAAAGAACTCAATCTCACATGAGAGGAGAACTCTGAATTCAGAAAGAGAGTAGTGCACACATAGGCGACCCTTTTTGGTAAAGGGGAGCGCTGTTAAACTACCATGAGAACCGCTCAAATAGCCCCTCATTTTGATGGAAGCAATGCATGAAGTGTATAAATAAATACACACTGGCTGTGTGAAGCCCAAGGAGCCAAGGTCTAACATCTCAAGAAAGGGAATGAAGCTGAGCACGTAACCCTTACCATACAGGATTTTAGAAAGTGCGCAAAGTGTTCAACGTGCACACTCACCACCATATGGTTTTCAGAAAGTACACAGAGCTTAGCATGTGTACTTAAAGGTTCCTAAGCATAGCAGAGGTGCCGAACCACACGGCAGAGGCAAGTCAAGTCACCTTTATTTATATAGCGCTTTAAACAAAATACATTGAGTCAAAGCAACTGAACAACATTAATTAGGAAAACAGTGAGTCAATAATGCAAAATGACAGTTAAAGGCATTTCATCATTGAATTCAGTTATGTCATCATCTCAGTTCAGTTTAATTAGTGTCTGTGCATTCATTTGCAATCAAGTCAACGATATCGCTGTAAATGAAGTGACCCCAACTAAGCAAGCCAGAGGCAACAGCGGCAAGGAACCAAAGCTCCATCGGTGACAGAATGAAGAAAAAACCTTAGGAGAAACCAGGCTCAGTTGTGGGGCCAGTTCTCCTCTGACCAGACGAAACCAGCAGTTCAATTCCAGGCTGAAGCAAAGTCAGATTGTGCAGAAGAATCATCTGTTTCCTGTGGTCTTGTCCATCCATCTGACCATCTGGTCTGGATACATACTGGATCCAGGTGACTGCAGAGACCCTCTGACTTGGATACAGACTGGATCTGATGAGCAAAGACCGTAATTTAGATATAAAGATATATTAGATATATTTTTGAGATGGAAAAATGCAGTTTTACAAATGCTAGAAACGTGGCTTTCTAAGAAAATATTGCTATCAAATAGCACACCTAGGTTCCTAACTGATGGACGAAGAATTGGCAGAGCAGCCATCAAGTCTTAGACAGTGTTCTAGGTTATTACATGCAGAGTTTTTATGTCCTATAATTAACACCTCTGTTTTTTCAGAAATTAGCAGTAAGAAATTACTCGTCATCCAGTTTTTTTATACCAACTATGCATTCCATTAGATTTTCAAATTGGTGTGTTTTGCTGGGCCGCAAAGAAATATAGAATGGAGTATCATCAGCATAACAGTGAAAGCCAACACCATGTTTCCTGATGCTATCCCCCAAAGGTAACATGTAAAGCGTGAAGAGTAACGGTCCTAGTACTGAGCCTTGAGGTACTCCATACTGCACTTGTGATCGATATGATACCTCCTCATTCACTGCTAGGAATTGATGGCGGTCATATAAATACAATTTAAACCAAGCTAATGCACTTCCATTAATGCCAACAAAGTGTTCTAGTCCAGTGGTTCCAAAACTTTTCCATTCCATGACCCACCTAGACAAGTGTAATCTGTTTCACGACCCACCAAAATATTTGAGAAAAAAAATGGTTGACATTACTTTAAGCCTAATCTTACTTGAAAGTTTGATGGCAAAGTAAGTATTTACGAAAAATAACCATTTTATTTTCGAGCACAACTGAAAAATTTCACTACTAATATTTAAGTTTTAATTTTTGTTTACAAACGTTAAAATATGTAGCGTCCATAAAAACATAAAACAGGCTCACTCCAGTGTACTGTAATCTGCGCTGCTGTGTTTTGATGCAGAAAATGCATTTATGATCTTTCCGTGTGTGTCGGAGAGAACGGAGCACAATCCAAATTTTTAAAAAAGCATAAGAAGCAAAGCAGAACTATATAAAACAGTTTGGAGATTAAAATAATTGTGAAATAGGTAAAAAATAATAATAAACAGATGTGTCTCGTTAAAAAAAAACTGGATGATATTTAGTTCAGTCAGAAATTTATTTTTGCAATGGTTAAATAAATGTTCAGCAATATCTTCAAAAGATTTCTGAACTTTGGCAAATTTTTCTCTAAACAGAGATACTATGTCAAGGAAATAATGCAAACTTTTGTACATTTTGTTATGTGGAAATGTTTAAATCTTGTAGTGTTATAATTAACACTCTCATGCAGAATATAGCGTATTGAAATGATCAAGTTTTTTCTCTTTTAATAATACGGACTGAACGTTTTCATGACATTGCTATGATACCTTCACTGTTACTACAACTCATGCACGCCCACGCTTCAAAACACACAACGCACGCGGACTTAATTGCAATTCGAAAATCACACTAAGGATATTGCAGTTAGTTAATAATGTCATTGTGCTGAGTGGGTTACGGTTCCCACCTCCTTATTCCCATGATTGTGAAGTTTTTAATGTGTTACACTGGTGCCGAAGCCCGGGAGGAAGGGGAGACGTGCTGCCGATGATCCCTCGCCGCTGGGGTGCATCCGCGGTGCCATCGAGCAGGGCATAGGAGTCTGCCGCCGAGGATGCTCGAGGTGGTGGGCTGGAGTGAGTTGCCGAGGACGAACTCACTCCAGCCCACTGCCTCGATGACTCCTTCGGGAAGGAGGCGGGAACCGGCGGACAATCAAACAAAGTTTTAATAACCAATTAAACACAAAACAGCGCGACAGCCCGTCCTTCACTGTCATCGCTCCACTTTTGTATCCTTCCGATCTCCTCCGTGGGACGCGAGACCAGTGAGTGTCGCAGGTGTCGCTCATTTCCAATCACTCCACCGGCATCACTTTGTTCCCACAGCTCTCGGCCCCGCCCCAATCGTCACATTCGTGCAGCCCTAGACTGAACTGTGTGAGTGTGTGTGTGTCATTGAAACACAAATTTAGCTGCAGCTAATTGACTTTGTGTGACCCACCTTGTTCCATTCTGTGACCCACAGTTTGAAAACCCCTGTTCTAGTCTATGCAAAAGAATGTTGTGGTCAATAGTATCGAATGCAACACTAAGATCCAATAGCACTAATAAAGAGATACAACCACAATCAGACAATAAGAGCAGGTCATTTGTAACTCTAAGGAGAGCAGTCTCAGTACTATGATACGGTCTAAATCCTGTCTGGAAATCCTCACAGATACCATTTTTCTCTAAGAAGGAATATAATTGTGAGGATGCTACCTTTTCTAGTATCTTGGACAGAAAATGGAGATTCGAGATCGGTCTATAATTAACTAGTTCTTTGGGGTCAAGTTGTAGTTTTTTGATGAGAGGCTTAATAACAGCCAATTTGAAGGTTTCGGGGACATATCCTAATGACAATAATGAATTAATAACAGTCAGAAGAGGATCTATGACTTCTGGAAGCACCTCTTTTAGGAGCTTAGATGGAATAGGGTCTAACATACATGTTGTTGGTTGAGATGATTTAACAAGTTTATACAATTCTTCCTCTTCTACAGTAGTGAATGAGTGGAACTGTTATTCAGGGGATCTATAGTGCACTGTCTGATGCGATACTGTAGCTGATGGCTGAATGGTTACAATTTTATGCCTAATAGTATCGATTTTAGAAGTAAAGTAGTTCATAGTAAGTCATTACTGCTGTGATGTTGGGTAATGTAAACACTTGTTGATGCTTTAATTTTCGTTCATTTAGCCACTGTATTGAATAAATACCTGGGGTTATGTTTGTTTTCTTCTAAAAGAGAAGAAAAGAAATCGGATCTAGCAGTTTTTAATGTTTTTCTGTAGGATAGGTTACTTTCCCGCCAAGCAATACGAAATACCTCTTTTTTTTGTTTTCCTCCAGCTGCGCTCCATTTTCCGGGCTGCTCTCTTTAGGGTGCGAGTGTGCGTAATTTTACCATGGTGTCAGACTGTTTTTCTTAACCTTCCTTAAGCGTGAAGGAGCAACTGTATTTAAAATGCTAGAAAAGAGAGAGTCCATAATTTTTGATACATCATCAAGTTGTTCTGAGGTTTTGGATATGCTAAGGAATTCAGATACATGTGGAAGATTACTTACAAAGCAGTCTTTTGTGGTAGAAGTGAAGGTTCTACCATACTTGTAACAAGAAGTAGAATTTACAGTTTTAGCTATATGAAGTTTGCACAAAACTAAATAATGATCTGAGATATAATCAATTGGCTGCATAATTTCAACACCATCAACATCAATTCCATGTGACAGTATTAAATCTAGAGTATGATTTTGACAATAAGTAGGTCCGGAGACATGTTGTTTAACCCCAATAGCGTTCAGAGTGTCTATAAATGCTGATCCCAATGCATCTTTTTCATTATCAACAGGGATATTAAAATCACCAACTATTAAAACTCATGATTATAACAGTAATCTTGGTGGGTGGACTCATTTCAAATAATGTAATCATCAGGTTTTACATCAGCTATCATATTATTTACGAAAATTGCTTTCGTAGAAAGCCAAAATCAGGGCTATCGTACTGACTGGACATAATGCCGACGAGTGTTTAGTAAACACTGTAATTGAGCACTGCAAAGAAACTCACAGAAGATTAGTACACACATAACCACCAGCAAAATGATACATATATAAGTATATACAGAATGGATCATACTTACCCACCCTGGTTCCTGCGTTGGAGCCCCGCTCAAGGGGCGACTCCCTTTAGTCTGGACCATCAGTAACTTGGTTACTATGAACATAGAACCAATCAAAACATCATAGGTCCAGCATAGAAGACTGTTATGCAAGAGGTTCCCACCTAACCTTGGTCAGATGGAGAGCTGGTGGTTACAGAGGAATTAGGAAGGGGAGGATAAGAGCAGAAGTAAAAAAAACAAAGAGAACGAGTAGATACTAAGTATAGCTCTGATTCGGAAAAGAATGCTGATGTTTCATCTGGATCACATCCCTTAGGTCTTGCCTACCTCCCACATGACCCATGATTCCTTTTACCTCTACCAGCAGGTGGGGGAGGAGCATGAGTCGCGATACTAGCCTTCTGTGCCCGTCTCTGATCCTCAGATCGAGATGGACCAGGACCCCTATGTGTTTCAGGCTCAGACCTGTACCTTCGGTGAACGAAGGATCTGAAGGCAGCTGAGCACGCCTTCCTCTCCCTGAACTTTTCAACTACCATCTCAACAGAGGTACCGAAAAGTTCGGAAGGCAAAACCAGAGCATCGAGAAGAAAGCCTTTTCTTTCTTCCCAATGTCTGCCAGGTTCACCCACAGATGCCTCTCTGTTACCACCATGGCTGCCACAGACCTGCCCATGGCGGAGGCAGTCTGCTTGGTAGCACAGAAATAGGGATCTGTGTTGCGGCACAGCTCAGCTACCTGATCAGGAGAAAGGCCCTTGCCTTTATCCAGGTCATTTAGCAGATCAGCCTGATATCATGTGTAATGAAGCCACAGCCTGACCTGATGCTGCTTATGCCTTGAAATTTAAGTGAGATGTATCCTGAAGGGGCTTAGATGGCAAGGAGGGAGATTAAGAGAGGACGTCTCCCCCACAGAAAGAAAGCTCTTTCTACAGGGGGCATCCTCTCATAGCCGCTTTCGCGCATGGCCTCGATGTTGGCATAACTCTTATGCTGAAACCGATGGATGCAAGAAGAAAATGGCCTCTTCCATTTCTTTTCGATCTCTGCATGGAGATCAGGCAGAAATTGAAGGCTCACCTGAGCTGGAGAGCTATGGTCAGAAAGAGAACGCCCGTCGAGGCGACCTCGCGGCGTCACCTTGCAAGCACACTTCCATGGCAAGACCAATTTTGCCGTAGCACGAGCCATAACCTCCAATAGCTCTACATACGCAGGGCAGGAGGATTGAGAAGGCTCAGCCTCAGCTTCTTCACCATCCTGCCTGGGTAGAACCTAGCAGTACACTAGCCTCAGTATCGGAAAGTGTTAAAGATATAACATCATCCTCATGAGGTGCTCTCTTGTACTCCGCCAACGAGCACAAAAGGTAAAGTCCCTCTCCTCCACGCCTCAGCAGTGTGTGTCCTGAACCACAGGAAGCAGATGGCTGCACTTTTTTTCTCGAAATGAGAGACGAAGGAGAGCGGAGTTTTATCCATTGAAAAAACGCTCACAATGCACGCAGATTGTCCCCTCAAAGACATCGCGTGCGTGATCTTCACCAAGATTGTGTGTGTGTCATTGGGTGTCAAATAACGCCGACACGGATGCACACACTGTCTAAACGCTTGCTACTAGTCGCCATGATTGACAGAGAAAGATCACTCTTACAAGTTCTTTCAGATGCACGCTTCAAACAGAACAGTCAGTGAAGACGAAAAAGAGAATGGCATGTTCTCCTGGCACCTATTTTTTCATAGTCGTGCCGATAGTGACATCAGGGGCTGTCGCCAGCCAACTCGTTGTTGTTTTTTCAATGTATGCTTCAGACACGGGTCACAACGTGGTGTTGCCCATAGCGACCCCTAGAGGATGCAGTTAGAAGTTCCCTTGAAAGGGAACCACCAATTCACTATCTCAACAAATTAGAATATGGTGACATGTCAGTCAGCAAAAAACTCTTGAGGTTTCCTGAGCAAAGGTTTCCTGAGCCTTTAAAATGGTCTCTCAGTTTGGTTCATTAGGCAACACAATCATGGGGAAGATTGCTGATCTGACAGTTGTCCAGAAGACAATCATTGACACCCTTCACAAGGAGGGTAAGCCACAAACATTCATTGCCAAAGAAGCTGGCTGTTCACAGAGTGCTGTATGAGTGGAAAGAAAAAGTGTGGAAGATAAAGATGCACAACCAACCGAGAGACCCGCAGCCTTATGAGGATTGTCAAGCAAAACTGAAAAGAATTTGAGTGAACTTCACAAGGAATGGACTGAGGCTGGGGTTAAGGCATCAAAAGCCACCACACACAGACGTGTCAAGGAATTTGGCTACAGTTGTTGTATTCCTCTTTTTAAGCCACTCCTGAACCACAGACAATGTCAGAGGCATCTTACCTAGGCTAAGGAGAAGAAGAACTAGACTGTTGCCCAGTGGTCCAAAATCGTCTTTTCAGATGAGAGCAAGGTTTGTATTTCAATTGGAAACCAAGGTCCTAGTGTCTGGAGGAAGGATGGGTAAGCTCATAGCCCAAGTCCGGGCTCGCGTTTCGGTTTGCGAGGTAACCGTACGGTCATGTGATGTGTTTCGATTAGCGCGAGAAAGATGGGAAAATGTAGGCTGAGTAGGTGTAACGGAGGATTGCCTCTTGTGATTACATTTTGGTTGCACCAGCAACCAAAGTCTGAAGTGTGGAAAAGTTTTGACCATGTTTATAATGAGAATAATGAGTGAATAATGACGCACCATCAGTGAGCGCAGGACCGCGCTGAAGCCATCTACAGTGGATTCAATCATTTTCCTCCACAAAAACACATAGGCTTAGCCTAATCTCTGTGAGTAAAGGTTTTTCAAATGATAACTTAATATTCATTGAGTGTTAAAATGCATAATGTGGACAGAGTATATACGCTAATGTTGGCATTATTCTTTTATTAAATGTCATCTGATAGTGGCGAAGCAAATCTGGCGGAGCCTTTATCTAAATTTCGTTATTGCCAAATACCCACCTTAATTAAAAATGTATCTTAATTTAATTTGTTAAAAAAAAGACTTGTTTAATTGGTGCGTTGGTCTATTTATATAGGCTAAATGAGCCTATGTCTATTTAGAGTGCTGAGATGTTAAGATGTTAAAGAGGACTTGTTTTATTTCTTTATTCCAACTTTCAAGTGGCCTAGTCTACATTAGTTATGAATAAATTTTGTTAAAACATGTATAAATTACTTATTCTTGACAAAAGGCAAAAGAGCTGTGTGTGCGCACATTTGAATAAATGTCGGGCTGTAAACGGGTTCGGGGTTTTTAAAAAACTGTCAATCAAAATGTACTTGTCAGGCTCGGGCCGAAACCTGTCGGGCTCGGGTCCTGTCGGGCCTAACTTTTAAGGCCCAATTACAGCTCTATTCCAGACCACCTCAGCAGTGCCACAAACTGATCACCTCCATGCCACGCTGAATTGAGGCAGTAATTAAAGCAAATAGAGTCCCTACCAAGTACTGAGTACATGTACAGTAAATTAACATACTTTCCAGAAGGCCAACAATTCACAATTTTTTTTTATTATTATTATTAGTCTTATGAAGTATTCTAATTTGTTGAGATAGTGAATTGGTGGGTTCCTTTTCAGGAACTCGAGTTGCGTCGAGCGCGTTGGGGAACATCCCTGACCGACTCTGAATATCATGTGCAATCTGTCCAACGGAAGGGCGTGACATCACGGGCGGGGTGACGTAGCGACCAGGAAGCTATAAAGGCACGTGCCGTGCAGCTGGCTTCAGCTTCACTTCTGTCAGCAAGCGCTCTGTGTGTGCATAACAAAAGTCTGTCCTGTTGGTCCTATTTATTGTTGTCTGTCTTTAAAACATTAGAACAGCTCAATATGCCTAAAGTTAAGGCAAAGACCAAGCATGTGAGGGGCGATTCCAAGCCACGTTATAGATTGTGTGTTCCTCCCTGCCCTCGTTACATCACGGGTGGAGATACACACAGTCTGTGCGTGGCTTGCCTGGGATCGAAGCACACTGAGTCGGCTCTCGAGGGGGCCGACTGTCTGCTTCGATCCCGGAGGGCTCTCTTCGAGGAGGTAGTCTTCACCAGCGAGATCGTGAAATCATCCATACTCGACCCGCCTCTTCGGCCCCGATTTACTATATTATGGCAACGTGATGGGGCTGGGAGAGCGGGGTTATAGAGCGGTGCCACGGGTCAAACAGACACTCGCGGGCTATCTGTCGCCCGGTTCAGCATCGTCTCTAAAGGCTCCGACGTTAGGTAAAGGTAATGTGGCAGCAGGTCAGGCTGGGGCATGCCTTCATGCCATGGCAGTCCTTCAAGCATATCAAGCCAACCTGCTGGGAGATATCGATGAGGGGGAGAGGATCAAGTCTGATGATATTGAAGAACTTAGAAGGATCGCTGATCTCTCCCTCCGCGCCACTAAAGAGACCGCTCGCACTATTGGGCGGTCTATGGCAGCCTTTAGTGGCCGTGGAGAGGCATTTATGGCTGACCCTGTCAGAGATAAAAGAAAGAGACAGGGTCTGCCTCCTGGACGGCCCGCTTCAGCCTTCTGGCCTGTTTGGCACGAAAAGCAGGCGGCGGCATTCCAGAATTTCCTCCCTCGTCGCTCTCGTGGAGCATCTGGGCAGGAGATGCCCACGCCACATGCCAGCTCCTCATATTGCGAGGCTCAAAAACAGAGTGTCACCGCTCGTGCTCCCCCACGTCGGGACCGAGGGCCTCAGCGACGCTCTGAGTCGGGGACTTCCAAGCCCAAGCCAGACTTACGAACAGTCATTGAGGCCAGCAAGTCCTCAACAAAGAAATCCTGACGCCAGTGGGTTAGGGATTCAGAGGGCAGCCCCTACTGGGGTCGATCATGGTCCACCTCATTATACGGTGCCCGTCTCACCTCAGTGCCCTCGGGAGGTTGGTCTGCCAACCCTGCCAGACTTTCAGGGTGCAGCTGCCCCTTTGGGGGCCTCTTACACCAGCGGTCAGTCTCGAGAGACTGATTCCCTTAGTAGATTATTAAACAGCGTGGAAACTACTGCCAAATGTATCTCATTGGGTCCTGCGTACAATCAAAAAAAAGGCTACTGCATTCAGTTTAGTCATCCACCGCCAATATTCATTGGGGTTACACCGACAATAGTCGACCCCGGCAGGCTCTGGTTATGGAACAAGAAGTGAATACCCAATTAAGGAAAGAGGCCATCGAGGTGGTCCCTCCTCTAGACAGGGAGTCCGGGTTTTACAGCCGGTATTTCATAGTTCCAAAGAAGGATGGGGGGCTGCGTCCGATCTTAGACTTACGTCATCTGAACCGCTCAGTTATGCCACTGAAGTTCAAAATGCTCACTGTAAAACAGGTCGTAGCTCAAATCAGATCCGAGGACTGGTTTGTCACAATAGATCTCAAAGACGCATACTTCCATATATCCATCCTTCCACAACACAGGAAGCCCTCCCCCTCCCCTACCTCAGACCACATCACTGTCATGCTAATGCCTGCATACAGACCAATCATTAAAGTCGCCAAACCAGTTTACAAACAGATTAAAGTGTGGCCAGAAGGATCATCAGAGGTTCTTCAAGACTGCTTCAACACAACTGACTGGGACATGTTTAAGCAGGCTGCCACATGCAATCACACCACTGACCTCCAGGAGTACTCAGAGACTGTCACTGCCTACATCAACAAGTGTATTGATGATGTAACGGTCACAAAAACTCTCGGTCACTGTCCGGGCCAACCAGAAGCCATGGATGACAGGGGAGGTCTACAGACTTCTGAAGACACGGAACGCTGCCTTCAGAGCTGGAGATGAGGTGGGCCTGAGAACAGCTAGGGCCAACCTGTCCCGTGGCATCAGAGAGGCTAAGAGACAGCACTCCAGGAGGATAGCTCATCAATTCAGCGACAGCAGAGACAATAGAAACCTGTGGCAGGGGATACAGACCATGACGGACTACAAACCCCCACCACGGACCTGTGACAGCAACATCTCTCTACTGAACGAGCTGAACACCTTCTTCGCTCGCTTTGAGCAACAAAACAGCACCACTGCACAGAAGACTCCACCTCCCCCCGGCGACCAGGTGATGACTCTGACCGCAGACAGCATGAGGAGATCCTTCAGCAGGATCAATGCGCGCAAAGCTCCGGGTCCTGACAACATCCCTGGGCGTGTACTGAAAGACTGTGCAGCAGAACTCACTGATGTCTTCACAGACATTTTCAACATCTCACTGAGTCAGGCTGTTGTTCCCACATGCTTCAAAACTACAACCATCATTCCAATTCTGAAGAAGCCATCTCCATTCTGCTTCAATGACTACCGTCCTGTTGCACTTACCCCCATCCTTGTGAAGTGCTTTGAACGGCTAGTCATGCACCACATCAAGTCTGCCCCTCCCTCCCTCTCTGGACCCCTTCCAGTTTGCATATCGGTCCAACCGGTCAACCGATGATGCCATCGCCACTATCCTCCACTCAGCACTCACACATCTGGACAAAAAGGACTCATATGTCAGAATGCTGTTCATAGACTTCAGTTCAGCATTCAACACAATCATCCCTCAACAGCTCATTTACAAACTGATTCAGCTGGGGCTCAACACTTCGCTGTGCAACTGGTTGTTGGACTTTCTGACTGGAAGACCTCAGGCAGTACGGGTCGGCAGCAACACATCCAGCATCATCACACTGAACACTGGGGCCCCCCAAGGAGTGTGCTGAGCCCCCTCCTCTTCACTCTGCTGACCCATGACTGCACACCTCCACACAACTCCAACCTCTTTATTAAGTTTGCAGATGACACGACTGTGGTGGGTCTCATTAGCCACAAAGATGAGACAAACTACAGGAGTGAGGTGAGCCACCTGGCCAAGTGGTGCAGTGACAACAATCTCTCTCTGAACGTGGAGAAGACAAAGGAGGTTGTTGTAGACTTCAGGAGGGCACACACTCAGCACGTTCCTCTGACCATCAACGGTGTGACTGTGGAGAGAGTGAGCAGCACCAAGTTCCTGGGTGTGCACATCACAGAGGACCTCTCCTGGACTGAAAACACCGCAGCACTGGCCAAGAAATCACAACAGCGTCTCTACTTCCTCCGCAAACTGAGGAGAGCCCGGCCCCCATCATGTACACCTTCTACAGAGGCACCATCGAGAGCATCCTGACGAGCTGCATCACTGTGTGGTATGGCGCCTGCAACGTGTCCTGCCGAAAGACTCTGCAACGCATAGTGAGAGCAGCTGAGAAGATCATTGGTGTCTCTCCCCTCCCTCCAGGACATTTATGGAACCCGTCTCACCCGCAAAGCCCTCTGCATCACAGATGATCCCACTCACCCATCACACAGCTTCTTCAGTCTGCTGCCATCAGGGAGGAGACTGCGGAGTCTCCAGGCCAGGACCAGCAGACTGAATCCATCAGGCTGTCAGGAAGCTGAACTCCCTCCCGAACTTGCCCCCCCTCCCCTCTTCTGCCCCAGGCACCACTGAACTATGAACCCCCCCCCCCCCACACACACACACAAACACACACAAACTAATTATATGATGGCATGCACTAGTCACTTTGTGCAGCATTGGTCTGCTCACTACTTCATTCAGCATGGAACTGACGTCATTCCACTACCTCATCAGTCAGTTAAATAAAATAACTGCTCTTGAGCTCTTTGTCACTTGTCACTTTAATCAGACTTAATAAGGTATTTTTAATAAGGGATTTTTTTTGCACTAAAAATCTTTTATCTGCACTGTTGTTCACTTCATTGATTTGAACTATATCTGTCATTTGCCTTGCGCTGCTTTATTTAACTTTATTTTAAATTTTATTATATGCCCTTTTTTTACATTCCCTTATTTGTATCTACATTTTATATTTGATCTAGATTTTTTGGCTTTAATGTTAATTTTATCTGTATGCACCGGGGTCTGAGAGTAACGCAATTTCGATTCTCTGTATGTATGTACTGTACATGTGGAAATTGACAATAAAGCAGACTTGAACTTGAACTTGAACTAATGTGTAGATGCGGCTCTGGTTCCCCTCCGTATGCATGGCATCCGCATTCTAAATTATATCGATGATTGGTTGATTTTAGCTCAATCAGAGCAGATGGCGGTTCGACATCGAGCTGTCGTTCTCGCACATATAGGGAGCTGGGTTTGAGACTAAACGCCAAGAAGAGTACTTTCTCCAGTTCAGAGAACCACCTATCTAGGCGTAGTGTGTGATTCGACCACGATGCAGGCATGTCTGTCTCCTGCTCGGATCGAGTCGATCCTCACATCAGTCGAGAGAGTCAAAAAAGGCCAGTCACTCACTGTCAAACAGTTTCAGAGATTGTTAGGTCTGATGGCAGCTGCGTCCAAAATGATACCTTTTGACCTGCTGTACATGAGGCCCCCGCAGTGGTGGCTCAAGTCCAAGGGTTTTTTCCCCGAGGGGGAATCCACTTCGAATTATCAAGGTCACGCGGCGATGCCTTCGTGCCTTAGACATGTGGAAGAAACCTTGGTTCTAGAATCAGGGCCCGGTGCTGGGAGCTCTTTGTTGCCGTGTAACGCTAGCGTCTTCACCGGTTGGGGTGCGGTCAAGAGTGGCCACCCTGCCCGTGGTCTGTGGAGTGGTCGCCATCTGATATGGCACATCAATTGCCTAGAGATGCTAGCGGTCTATCGAGCATTGAAACATTTCCTCCCAGACCTGAGGGATCACCATTTGTTGGTGCTCACCGACAACACATCGGTTGTCTCTTATATCAATCACCAGGGGGGTCTGCGTTCACGCCCCTTGTACAAGCTGGCACACCAGATCCTTCTGTGGTCCCAGGGCAAACTCCTCTCGCTCAGAGCAGTGTATATTCCTGGGAGATTGAATGTGGGAGCAGACATACTGTCGAGACAGGGGGGCCGAAGCCCAGGGAATGGAAACTTCACCCCAAGGTGGTGAAGCAGATATGGAGAGTGTTTGGCAAAGCTCAGGTGGACCTCTTTGCGACTCAGGAGACATCGCAATGTCCCCTCTGGTTCTCTCTAGTTCACCCAGCTCCCCTGGGACTGGACGCTATGGTACAGACCTGGCCGAGGCTTCGTCTGTACGCCTTTCCACTTATTGCTCTGCTCCCGGGAGTTCTGGTGAGAGTACGCCGGGACGGGGTCCGTCTGTTATTAGTAGCCCCATTATGGCCGGGCAAAGTATGGTTCGCAGATCTAGTCTCGCTCCTCGACGGCTCTCCGTGGGAGATACCGATCAGGACAGAACTACTCTCACAGGCGCAGGGCACGTTAATTCACCCTCGTCCGGAGTTATGGAAATTGTGGGTGTGGCCCCTGAGGGGGCACAGCTCATAGAATCCGGTCTCTCAACCGAGGTTGTTGAGACCCTCCTCCAATCCAGAGCTCCCTCTATGAGGAAACTGTACGCCCTGAGGTGGAAACTCTTCACCTCATGGTGCAGAAACCGCCAGCTTGACCCTGTTAACTGCCCAGTTGGTACAGTTCTGGAGTTTCTACAAGCTAGGCTCTCTGCGGGGTTAACCCATTCCACCTTAAAGGTGTACGTGGCAGCCATAGCTGCTTACCATGTCCCTTTCAATGATCAGTCAGTGGGTAGACACCCCCTAGTTACACGTTTCCTCCGTGAGGCCTCCAGTACGGTCCCATGTTCCCCCCTGGGACTTGGTTGTGGTTTTAGAGGCTCTTTGTAAAGCTCCATTCGAGCCGATACATGATATTTCAGATAGACATCTGATGCTTAAGACTGCCCTGTTACTGGCTACCACCTCGATAAAGAGAGTTGGAGATCTTCAGGCCCTTTCGGTGGCCTCTACTTACCTAGACTTTACCCCTGGTATGGCCAAAGCATTTTTATACCCTCGAGCTGGTTATGTTCCTAAGGTTCCCTCTGTTACACCACAACCTATAGTACTGCAGGCCTTCTGCCCTCCTCCCTTTCGGGAGCCAGACCAGGAAAAGCTAAATTGTATGTGTCCAGTGCGAGCACTGGACGCATACGTCCACAGAGCTGCCCTTTGGAGAAAATCTGACCAATTGCTTGTTTGCTACGGTCCTTCTAAAAAAGATTCTCCTGCCTCCAAGCAGACCCTAAGTCATTGGATAGTCGAGGCTATCAACTTATCCTATGAGTTCTCTGGTCTTCCCCTTCCTTTGGGAGCCAAGGCTCACTCCACTCGGGGTATGGAGGCCTCTAGAGCCTTCTCAGCAGGTTTGTCCCTCTTGGACATCTGCAACGCCACGCCGTCTACATTTGTCAACTTTTATGACCTAGATATGCGAGCCACTCCGGGCTCTTCTGTTCTCTCGTCTTAGCTGTGCTCTTCGGATACACACTAGGCAGGGATTTGGAAGTCTGGCAGTGTGGGCACATCATTCCCCAAAGCGCTCGACGCAGCTCGAGTTCCTGAAAAGGAACGTCTCAAGATTACGAATGTAACCCTGGTTCCTTGAAGGAACGAGACGCTGTGTCGCATAGCCATACACCCGGCACCCCTGCCGGCGCTTGCTTCCCTACTCGAAGCTGAAGCCAGCTGTGCGACACGTGCCTTTATAGCTTCCTGGTCGCTACGTCACGTCACGCCCTTCCGTTGGACGCATTGCACACGATATTCAAAGTCTGTCTCGTTTTTGTTAAATGTAAGCCAAAATCATCCCAAATAAAAGAACCAAAGAATTAGTCTGTGTGCACTGAATTTATTTAATACACGAGTTTCACACTTTGAGTTGAATTACTGAAATAAATGAACTTTTCCATGACATTCTAATTTATTGAGATTAACCTGTATTATCTCTCAATATTAATGTTAATGAACATTGTTTAATTAAAGTAACATGTTAAGTAATGTAGACATATACTGTGATATTTAACACATCTGTAATACTCTGTGAAAATATTTGAGCCTTTGGGGTTATTCACGATACGCTGAAAGTAATTTCTTAATGCGTTTACATTTTTTGATTTATTTTTATTATTTGATGGTTTAAAGGTCGAGTAGAATAATATTTCACCTTATTGTGCACAGTTTTTGAAAATGTATATTACTGCATTCATAGAGTGAAATTTTCACAGATTATTTACAGTTTAATGGAAGTTACTCCCATAAAAGTATCATGGGGAGCAGGACAAAAAGTGGATAAGAAAATTCAAGAAACTTATTTTTTTTTAATTATCTTACAAACAACACACATTTGCAGCACCACATTGTTTTTTTTGGTTGGTTAGCTTCAACAGTTAGACCTGTCTGTTACTACATTGAATCATTTAACCAATGTTTTTATCCAAAGCATCTTAAAAATGATGAACATCACAAGCAATATAAGCAATACAATAAAATGTGTTTCTGTTTCTCAGTTGTAGTGCATTGCGTTAGCAGCTCAAAAGGTCATGGGTTCGATTCGCAGGGAACACACATAATGGTTAAAATAAATAAATAAATAAATTAATTAATTAATTAATTGTATAGCCTGAATGCACTGTAAGTTGCTTTGTATAAAAGTGTCTGATAAATCTAAATGTAATGCAATATATTAAACATGAGTTAAAATTTTCAAAGTATAAGAGTGCTGAGTAACAAGAGTAAGCCTGATAGAACAAAGTGAAAAGTTTGATCATAGACTGTAAGTTTAACAACCTTTCAAGACAAGTCATAATATATATTCTGACATAATATGTTAACTTGTGATTCATAATATGTTAACTTGTGACTTATATTCACATGACATATACAGCTCAGGTAAAAATAAAATAAAATAAAATAAAATAAAATAAATTGGAAAGCACAGATGGCTGCATGATCCAGCTGAGAAACTGCCACAAATCAATAATGATGCATACTAGTTTTAATTTTAGCATTTGTAATGGATTACCCCATGTATAACATTTGTGTAAATCACTACCTCTATAAGAAAATCTCTGTTGCTCATGTCACTCCTGAGGGAAATTAGATTATATTTCTGACCTAATTAATTTTTCACACATACACTCAACCCCACTCTTAATCATAACCATCAGTAGGTCGTAAGCAGATTGTACAAAACTTTTAACAAATTCATATGAATTAGCCACCAATTCACCAAATTGTAAGATACTTACAAATGAGATTAGCCATGAGAGTATGTTGGTTTTTGAGGTTCAGGTGTTGAATTGTTAGAAAACTTTTAATTTAATTTAATTTAATTTAATTTAATTTAATTTAATTTAATTTAATTTAATTTAATTTAATTTAATTTAATTTAATTTAATTTAATTTAATTTAATTTAATTTAATTTAATTTAATTTAATTTTTTATTGAGTCCCACTAGTGAATGTTTGGACATACTGTAGTACCTGAGAAAGACTACTTGTAATAATCATTAGAAAAAAGATTCTTCTTTCACTTCACCAAGCAGCAAGTGCCATTATTAATATATCGACTCAAGCCCCAAGTCCCTGTCAGCTTGTTACCATGGATGCCAACTTGTGCTTGTATGCAAATGAAGCTAGAGGTCAACTCGCATCTCCAGGGCATTGTGGGTATTCTTGGCTTATAGTTTCCAAATGGCCCTGAATTTCTCGTTCTGCTTTAGCTTTAATAACTCCCTCTCACTTGCATGGAAATTTCACCAGACACCCAATTAAGAAAGTATTTCTCACAGTTCATGACACCTTCATGCTTGTGGGAGATGTTGGGCTCTCTGTTCCTGTCCTCAGCACTGTCACAACATAATACTAGTAACCTGCTCTTGAATATCTATTCAGATAATGGAATTTCTAAGTTCCCACCAAGGCAACTGCATTCTAACCAGGTTTTTTTTTTTTGAAAATCTTAAAAACGTTGATTAAAATCCTAACAAATCTGAGCTTTGAAATCATTTCTTCAAGTTCAGGCTTTCTAGATATTCAGAACGAGTTTTGTAAAATGTGTCAGTGCCAGATACAGATGGAAAGAAAAGGACAACACAGAAGGTCAGTCCACACATCAGTTCTCCTCTTGTTGCAATTTTGTCAGTAGACAGTTTGTTACTGTTATTGTGAGCAGCATGTTATTTGTTCTCTTCCCTTCTAACGTTTTAACAAGCTTAGTCTCACTCAGTCACAACAGGGGCGGCTCTTTCACACACCGTGGTCATAGTTCAGGTGTGAAATTGGTGTGGAGGTGTATGAAGTTTGTTTCTTTGTTTCCCTTGTAAAATAACAAAAACAAGACAAGGTGTGGGAGATTGCATCTCACAGCTTTCAATGGGCCCTCAAACCAAGCGGATACATGCCACACACTGAGTGTTAAATAAAGTGGGAGGAGAAAAGTGATGGAAAGAGATTTTGGATTTGGACAATGCAGAGGAAAGATGTTTATGGCCCTTTCAGGCGTTACACACAATTCACGCATTGTTCAATGTAAGCCATATCGAACTCCACACAAAACCAAACAAACACTGGATGACAGCAAACAAAGGAAGAAAATATATCTAGCATTTCAAGGATACTGAGCGATAATTATGTGAAAATCTAGGTGCAAATTCCAAATATGATAATGTTTAAAGTTTATCAATGCAATAACAGTGTTTTTGAAGAACAAAAAGCTAGAATGAATGTAAATTTCAAATCTATGTCAGTAAAGTGATGTCCAGGCTTTAAGCTATGTGAGCTGATGATGAAAAGTTTTAGAGTAAAATTTCTGAAGTTAATAAATATAAAATATCAAAATATTGATATTAACAAAAATGTAAGGGATATTTTGGTCCAAATAGAAAAAAATCGAAACAACTGGCAACTGTTAAACACAGCGTTCTCATTGCACAAATCAGATTTTACAAATTCAAAAAAGATTTTCAGCACATAAACTATTTGCATTTTCTCATGAGAATGGGTTGAATTGTTTGAACTTGGTTTGCTGTGTTACAATAATTGTTCACTTTATAGAATTCAAAACAGAAGTTCAGAATCAAGTTTAAACTTCATTTGGATAATCTAATCTAGGTGAGATTAACGTTGTAAATCTGACACATTGTAATACTGTAAATATTCAGCCTGCTACTTTCAACCAAAAAGGTTAATTGCATGTTAGGTGTCCACTGAACATGAATTGTTGAGTTCAGAAGTAATCAGCCCCTGCTGTGTGCCATAAACGTCTGCTGATGGTTTAGTGCCCTCGGGTTAGAGTGGAAACGCTGACCCGTCTTCTCCTGAGTAATCGTCTTATTAAACAGCAGTGCTTGCAGCGTGGACCTCAGCACAACATCACCTCTTCACCTTTTTGCTTTCATCTGTCTCTCTTTGATTGACACAATTATAATAGAAGCTACAGACTGTGAACTCAGACTAGATAATGGTTGAAAATTGGTTGGATGATACTGGATGATATGCTTTAATGCACAAAATATCCTATTTATAGGAAATCCTATATTTCAATTAATTTTAACTTCATAGGTGTTCTTGATCTCTATGTGAATATCGTATTTACGAAACTGAAATCCATGCGACAGTTAAATAAATGAATTATTTGTATTTATGAATAAAAAATAATATTTATAAAAATAATGTAATAAATTACAATAAAGTGCCCCAGCATGTGACATAATGACATACAGCAGAGATCCACTCTGTCTAAAACTAAATAGTTTGTACCTTTATAGTGAAATAACGTCTACCTTCAAAGTCCTTTCGATATGAAGCCTTTTCAAAGAGAGAGGGCGAGAACGAGTCAGTGCACAGTTGTATGTGCTGTTTGTTGAAGGGGTGACGAGGAGGAGGGTAAAGGAGGGTAAAGGAGGGTACACGCCAGTATTTCTCATTTCCTAATTGAGCTGACGAGGTAAATTGCTGTTGGGTCTTGCTTTGTAGGAGGATTAGCTTTCCTTTAAAATCAATGGTACTTAAAGTGCCTCATTTGCTTGTTCTCTGATGAGCATTTTTCCTGTGAGAGTGAATCAGCATCTTTCACAGAGATCTAAGGCCTTTGATTGTCTGCACACATGTGTGTTGAGGCACTATTGGAGATGGACCCATTGTCCCAGGGGCCTCATTTTCTTCTTCATGATTCACTGTTTACGCTGCTATTTAAAGACTGAACAATCCAAGGTCTTGCTTTTAAATTCTCTAATGTGATTCAATAGACCCTGTATACAATAAAATACAATTGCTGTGCCAATAAAATACAGGGACCATTATAAGTTTGACTTTTAGTTTTTAGACTATTGTTTTATGATGAGAGAATCGTTATCTTAGTAACTTTCCAGTTTCTTTGTCACATAAATTCTTATCTGACTGCCATCCCAAGATTTACAATTTCGATCTCTCAACCGTTAATATCTCAATTGTTTCTCAGTCAATTGAGTACTGCTTATATTATTTTCTCTTGAAATATAAAGGCATCTTTCATATGTGTCTCTCTTCGAGTTTCAGAAGAAATCTCAACAATATCTTACACTGTGCTCAGATTTGTCAAGATACCAAATTCTGCAATCAAAATTTACATATTTCAAATTTAACTTGAACATTTCCCCTGAAAGTTTGCCAACGCCATTGTCTGTGCTATCTACATTAATTTTCTATACTCATATTCAGTCATTGTGATATTTGTGTCCACTATTTTATTATATAGAAAAATCTGAAATAAAGTTCATTTAATAAAACCTGAGAACTCCATTAAATAAAATCTCAGTTATAACTTCATAGTTTTACCTTTCCATTCGAAAAGCAATAAACTGAGGGGGGAAAAATCTCTGGCATCAAACTGTCTCACCATATTATTCCCTTTTAAAGAAAATGAAACATGAATGAGATTATTATTTCTAAACCTAAATATAATCTTAATGGCCTTGAAAGCTTTACAAAGCAATTTACTGATCAGTTTAACCAAGTGACATCTGTTGATCGTTCCTCTAAATGACTTCCGAAAAGCTTTTCCTCTCAGGATATGTCCTTCGTCTTATCACTGCAGACACTGTCCCATAATTCTGCCGATTTCTAAGGGCTGCAAACTCCTTAGAAAGTGTTTGAATGAAAACAGCAAAATCCTCCACAGAGGAAATGGAGGAAAGTGGCTTTGGTGATCATTTAATAACTTTAACACTTATCAGTCAAGAACAAGCCTAAACTTAATGGTGTGGCCTGTAGCAGACAAGAGATCATTTCATACATGAGGGAATTAGATGAATGTGCCTACAAAGTGCAAAGCAGGAGGTAATTGGAATGAAGGGAGGCTGAAATTACTGTGTGTATTAATAGAAGATTGAAGGGCTAATGTGTGTGTGACAGAGGCTTGGACAGAGAGGGGAACAGAGGGGGCAGGAGGGACGATTGGGATGGTAGGGGGTCGCTGCGATGAGATTTGTGTAATTTAACATGGAATTTAAATAAGGAAAACCTATGTAGGTGTAAAGCCATGAACATATTAATATGTGTGTTCATATTCATGTTTGTAAAGCCATGAACATGCATGAACATATGCATATGTTTGTTTTAAGAAATAATATTTTATTTTGTAAGGACAGATTAAATGGATTAAATATAACTGCAAAAACATTTATAATATTTAAATGATAATAATAATAAAGTGAAAGTGACATTCAGCCAAGTATGGTGACCCATACTCAGAATTTGTGCTCTGCATTTAACCCATCCAAAGTGCACACACACAGAGCAGTGAACACACGCACACACACTGTGAGCACACACCCGGAGCAGTGGGCAGCCATTTATGCTGCAGCGCCGGGGAGCAGTTGGGGGTTCGATGCCTTGCTCAAGGGCACCGAAGTCGTGGTATTGAAGGTGGAGAAAGAACTGTACATGCACTCCCCCCACCCACAATTCCTGCCGGCCCAGGACTCGAACTCACAACCTTTCGATTGGGAGTCCGACTCTCTAACCATTAGGCCACGACTTCCCGATCAGTTTCAAATAAATGTTGGCCTTTTGAACTTTTTGATTTATCACAGAATTCTGAATATTGTGGTTGTTCGAACTGAAATATGTGTTGGCAGTGTGTGTACACATCCCCCCTATAATGATAAAAATGCACCCTGTTTTTTTTTCACTAAGATTTTAGCTACTAAAATCTTTAAGCCAATCTCAGATCCCTTTCTTCGTCACCTCACCCAGATAGGCCCCTCCCACGATAGTTTGATTGACAATAGCGTTTCACAATGAATACGGCTAAAAGATTCTCTCAGAAGAGAGCGGTGGGGTCAGCAGAGCACATTAACATTTAAAGGAAAATGCTTCAAAACAGCTTGCTCTGAAAAAAGCTGTTTTGATAGGGTAAGAAAAAAAAGTGTTTTAACCAAACTATCTTACAGACTTTTCATTAAGACCCTAAAGAATCATATCAACTTTAAAATGGGCATCCGATAACCACTTTAATTAAATTTTCTATTGAATCATAAATGTCATTAATGCTTATTTTTATTAACTGTTAGTAATAATATGTTGTACACATATAATGTATTCAAGTTTAGACTTGGAATTGTATAATACAGTACAACTAAGGAAAATGGACATCGGGAAAAAAATTAATAAATAGTGCTACAAGCTGTTTGCGTGATGACCTGTTCTGAAAAAAATTTGCTCCATTTCTTGTCTCCAAACATTTCTTAAAGCCATGTTGCTGCTGCTGTTTTTCTTCCACTGACCTCAACCCATGCCTTGCTTTCTGACTGGATATAGACTGTCAGCCAATCGGTCCAGATATTTAGCATGCTAGATATTCGTTTGGCATCTGTGAGGCATCGTCAATGCGTCAGTGAGCCTCTTTGATGAGTAAATGAGTAGTTTACACATGAAGATTTACAAGTGCCTATCACCTGCTGATTTTCCTCTGATCACAGCATGACCAATCGGTGAGCTCATTAACTTGCAAACCGGGCTTAAATTGGGATTTAAATCTTGTAGTTTGAATTTAGCCTAAAGCATACAGGACATGAATATTCTGTCATTGTGAATATTATTCCCACCATCTTTAAAACAATGTGGCAACCATGCATCTATGACAAAAGAAACATTCACTATTGGCTTTAAATGTCCTGCCATTTGTCCCCTTTAGAATAAGCTAACAAAAGCATTTTGAGTCACCCGTCACATTTTTCTTTTGGGATTTACTGAAGGTCACACTTCTCTCTCTCGAGCACCATTCCATCTCAGACAGGCAATAATCTGATAATCAGATCCCCAGCACTCCATCAGCACAGCACTAATAATCAGCTGTATGTATGAGTGAAAATCCACCTGACAAGCAACACTTATGTGTGAGGGGGATAAACAGAATGTTACAAGCGTGTGTGTGTGTGTGTGTTTGTGTGTGTGTGTGTGTGTGTGTGTGTGTGTGTGTGTGTGTGTGTGTGTGTGTGTGTGTGTGTGTGTGTGTGTGTGTGTGTGTGTGTGTGTGTGTGTGTGTGTGTGTGTGTGCAGGGGTAGATGGTTGGCTGGGTGGATTGTATGTGGGGTTGGACAAGCACATTTGTTTTCCTTCAGTGAGACACATTAAAATAAATATCATGATCATGATATCATGCATTATGTATGTGTTTATCACTTCACATGGTTTCAGATATAAGATACAAGATAAAATCCTTTATCATATTATCATATTCTCTCCTCTACTTCATCTAGCAGCTTTTTATTTTATTTTCTTTACTTTTTTTTCTTTTTCCGACAGATTTGGTAAATAACAGTAAGCATGTCTAAATGACAAGCTGATTAATATTTTATATAGTCTTGGCAGAGTCCAGCCAGCTGTCGCTTTCCAAATCGCGCATGGTGTCCCTCGATACAAGAATGACCTTCACAGCCAACTACCCATGACACTCATTTGTCCTTTTCTATTCCCAGTGCCTTCTTTACTTAATGTGTTTTCAGTCAACATAAATTCAGAATTCACTGTTTACTTGATTCACTTCTACATGTTCTTCCAAAGGAAATGCTTGTCTTTGTTTTATCAAATCATAATGTAATGATGCTCTTCTACTGAAGTAACTAAGTTAAAGCTAATAGCTAACGGCTAATAGTTTTAGTGAACAGTACAGTCTAAGTACTTTGATCAGACTCTAAGTAAATCCATAAATAAAAATGCATGCCCTGTTTCCTATCCAGTACAGGAAAGGTATATCTTAGTCATATGTATACAGCAGGGAATATAGTAATTGTGCTACAAGACTAATATCCCTTTTAATGCTTCAAAGAGATGCTGTTCATCCAAAAATGAAAATTATGAAGACAATCAAGCAAACATTAAAGATTTGAAAATGAAATGAGAGTAAGTAAATGACTATCAGTTTTATTTTGGGGAGAACATTCCCTTTAATTTAGTGCATATAAAATCATCAATTCTCATCTACGCTAAACAATTATAACATAATATAAATTCACAAATATAAATGTAACCCAAATTGATACTTTGTGAAAACAATTAAAAAGCTTGTAATAAAGAATTTGGGTAAATACATGTATATCAAATATGCTTTTATGAGTTGAGCACATACATGTAGCATTTTCCTCTTTTAAAATCTTTAAGTAGGCTCAGATTATAAATGTCAATGTCTGATGACAAGGCTAGATTTCGGCCAGTTCCTCATCATACTTTTACATGTATATGTCAGTGTAGTACATATGTTATCTCCAGAGGTGGGTAGTAACGAGTTAGATTTACTTCGTTACATTTACTTGAGTAATTTTTTGGGGTAACTAATACTTTTCGGAGTATATTTAAAGATGGGTACTTTATACTCTTACTTGAGTAAATTTTTGGGGAAAAATCTGTACTTTTACTTCGTTACTGTGGGCGACGCTCCTCTCGTTACTTTATCTTAATGCAATAAATGTTATAAATGCTTCAGTTTATTCCAAACGTGCCGTCTACTTTTCTCTGGGCAATGAGCGATGCCCATTCGCGAATGATTCATTCTTTTGAGTCAATTCTGTTCAAAGGCTTGATCAAACCAATTGGCAAACGAGTGAATTGGTTCATGAATCAGTTTGAATGAGTCGTTCAGTTCCCTGCCGCACGCGCTGAGCGTCTGAAGCGGTTCACTCAGAGTTGTAACGTTTAAGAACATCAGCAGCGTTGAAAACGTGGCTGGAACTGCACTGAATTGAAAGCAAATCTGCAAAGGCTATTATTTGCTTGCGATGGAGATCCTTATTAGATGAACACCGCGTGTGCTGTCTACTGTTTAACAGGTAATATAATAACTTGGGCTACATTCGATTACAGTACACGATACCACTGTGACATTAGTTTGTTGTACGTGTGTGGCTTATAACAGAGGGGAGTCAAGTTGAATGCAGCTTCCAAAAGACAAAAAATAGCCGATTAAGGTTTTATTAATTTTAATACAATCACACCTGTGCGAGTAGGCTACGTTCAGCAAGTCATAACATCAGCTGCTAAATTCAGATCTGTGATTGCTTGCTGGCGCTGAGCCAGAGATAGATGTGTTTTTACAGCACTGCACATTATAATCAATCACACATGATTCTTTTGATCTTATTAAAGCATTGGCCAATCAGAGGCGTTCCGATGAGTCATCGCTAAAATTCCGGTTCTTCCTTCACTCGCTCACTGGCTGAATACCTTTTTCTGGCGAATTCTCTCGTCAGAAACAACAAAGTGCAGATGTGTGTATGAATCTTTAATTAAGATATTGATTTCACAGTGTTAACAGTTTCAGTGATTTTTATGGGAGTTTCTGAGAGTGATTGAAATCTAGACTGTCAGTGAAAACTATCTTTAATAATGTAAATGTTATTTGCTCTCTTTCTGAACAATGAAAGATTAGTAGCAATATTTATATCACATTAACTTTCAATGTTAAATTCACATTTAATATAAGGTCAGTCGTATTAAAAAAATGATATGGCATGACACCTATATCTGTTACTTAAGTAAACAGACTGGGTTTTATAATAAATTACATAAATTGGAGTTAAGGCTGATGAAATATATACATTTATACACACACACATACATTACATACATTTTATCTATATATCTAAATAAAAATAGGCTCAGTATATATGACCCCAAGTAACTATTAACTAACTACTTGAGTAGATTTTTTATCCGATACTCTTTTACTCTTACTCAAGTAACTATTCAAGACTTTTACTTTTACTTGAGTAAATATTTCTAGAAGTACTTTTACTTGAGTACAGTTTTTGGGTATCTCATGGTGAAGCATATTCATTTGTTCAGACAGTGTACTAAGTATCTGCTATACAGTACTGTATATGCATCAGTTGCTAGCAGACTGTAGAAGTAAGCTTTAGTGATGCCAAGAGACTTTCTCAATGGGTAGCAGCTGTCAGAATGGGAAGACAGGACGGAAAACTGGAAATGCTGCTTCATGTCTATCATGACAACTCTCCGCAGTGTGGAACTCACAAGATGCATGAGAGAACATATGTGAGAAAGGCATTTTACACTACACTGTTCAATACATGTCATATCTTGTAATTCCTATATGAGGAACATTAAACATAAATGTGAATTTGTACCCATTTTGCATACTTTTTGAATCTCATTCAAAATATCTGACTTCAAATCACATATGGATGTGATTTGCATCAGGTTTGTAAACATTGGATGTGTTTTTTTGTTATTTAGACTAAAAAAGCAGATTTGAGTTTTATATATAAAAAAAATAAATTATAATACATAAATACAAAAAAAAAAAAAAACGAATTGGATGTTGGCTGCCTGTCTGAACAAAGAAGATTTGTCAGTGGTCCAAATTACTAGGCTACAGGAGAGAGAGTGTGGGTCAGGTTTTGTTTTCATTTTGTGACCAGCCAATGGTAGGGTGACCAAACATGCCATTTTCCCAGGACATGTCCTGGCCAGGATTTCTATATTGCCTAAAATATCCATGTTAGCTTTGTTTGCACTGCGCAGACCAATTGTTGTGTAACAAAGTACCATGAGAGGTACTCACGGTACTTTGGTTTCATACACCGATCGGTATGCTCAGTGCTGCTTCAAGTCAAACACTAATATGTACACATATTTGCATTGCTTTGACCGTTCTCTGTATATCCCACCTTCAAATCAAGACTGGTCGATTATATACAATGTCTGAATGTTACTGGTCAAATAATCATTACCTTCATTAAGTATTAAAACCTGGGAAAATGGAAAACGTTTGGTCACCCTAGCCAATGGTCTTCACAAGAAAGGCTTGATAAACACAATAAATAATGAAAACTTAGAAATATAGAGAGGATATAAAAGTTCATTAAAACAATGAAAAGTCCCCGTCATGAATGAAAAACAAACATTTGCATGTAAGAGTTTGTACACATGCACATCCTGTCTATTGTCAATATTTTGAAACCAAAGAAGATGAAATTTAATAAATTTTACTCCATTAAATTAATTAAACTGAGCTGGGAAAGGGAATGAGAAAGAAAGAGAGGAGCTATCCCTAATTTAACAGGGCACCCAACTGTCATAACAGTCTTAAAATAACCAGAGCGGATAACCCTGACAGGCATCAGAGGGAGGGAAAGAAAGAGAAGGAGGGAGCTGTGAAGACACTACCTGTGCTCATACACATCCAACCTCACCACTAATTATCTCTGTTTATGCTTTCCTTCCCGTTCTTATGCCTTTATTTTTTTTCCCAGCAATTTATTTTTGCCATGTTGCTGGATGGTTACCATGATCCCGCTCTTTTTCTCTCTCCTTTGCTCACCCTTTTTTCTCTCTACAATGAGTTAAACTATTGTGATGGCTTGGGTTTTGGCAATGGTGCATCTGATGCCTTAGGTCTGATAACAGACTCACAAATATACACACATACATGAATCACAATGCCATTTATTGATGTAAGCTAATGGAAAAGTGCTCTTACTTGTGCATTTGACTTTATGCAGTGCCTTTCATGTTAATCATATGGCGACATTGGTATTTTCTGTGGATAGTTGAAGGATTAAGTAATTACATTGACAGGCATGCTGCTGGCATTCAGCTCTTTGCATGTTATGAAAAGAGACCATTTTGCAACTCCAAAAGAGCTGTTGATCAAACTGTCAGCTATTTCAAAGATTTAAAAAAATAAATTAATAAATAAAAAAAATCCCATTTTTTTTTTAATAGGGGAGGCTGTGTGGAAAAAGAGATGGAAAAGACAGAGAGAAATCAATTAGGCAAGCACATGGTCATTGTCAGATGTCAGATGCAAATCAAAGAAACATCACTATCAAAGTTTTGCCAAGTACTGCAAGCACAGCCAATTACCCATTGAGAGAACTGAAAGATCAGCATTTTGTTAGTGTAGCATTTTAGTTTTTCTTCTCTCTCCTTGTGTCTGATTCATAAAATTTCTCATTATCCTGATAAGATGGAAGCTGATAAACAGAAGTTTGACTGCAGGAGAAAATTATCTTCAGATGAACACCTTGCATTTGTCTCAATACGGTCCAGTTCACTTCAGTATGCTAATATTCTGTTGTCAGCTAATCAGGGTTTTTTTTTATTTCCTCAAACTGTTAGAAAGCTTCTTGCCTCGTTGTACAGTCTTAGAAATGAATAAAATGTGGATTCAAGTACATCTATGTTTCATTTAGGAAACCAAAGTTTATTTCATGAAGATGAAATGGCATCAGGTATGAATGCTAAAGACAAAGTATATGGCTGAACTGCTAGTAAATTAAAAAAGGTCACCAAATTACCTCACTATAATTTAAATTAATCTCAATAGACACAGTATAGCTAAAAGATGACTATACACAGATGATACTTCACAAAAATGCCTAACTGACATGATCTATTTTGTATCTTTTTGTAAGCATCCCTTTGGCAAAGCCTGGGGTGATGCTGTCAGGTTATAATTATCAGTGAGGATGGTTTATGGTAGCTGTGTCAGATGAATACGAAACACATGTAACATACACTCTTTAGAAAATACAACAGAGCAAGAAAGAGGAAAGATCATGTGTGTCCACTTCAGTTCCAGTGAGGTAAGGCACCTAGTAACCAATAAGTTTCTGTGACTTTAACTTATTTGCTTCTTAGTATGTGCATGTTTTTGTGTGCATGAATGGGCTCATGAGGCCTTATTTACGTATTGAACCATGACTGTATTGACTTCCAGACACCACTGTATGGCCATGGCCCCATTAATATAATTAGTGCAGACCACTGTCTAGTCTGGCATGTTTACAATCGGATGTAAATTTAAATCTTTTGAGACCCTACAGGAAGGAATGTACCCAAATAAATTATAATTAATGTTAATAAATGCAATCAAAAGATTTTTCCCCATGTGCATCCCATGGGAAAAACTGTGATACAGTCATTGTGATTATACCAGAGCAACAGCATGTTGGGTTTTGAAAACAAGCATTGAATTAAACAACACCACTGAAGTCCTTGTTTGTCCTTAAGTTGATCCCAATAAAGTATGCCGACAAAAAGAAACATGTAAAAAGGTGTAAAGAGAAACATTTTAAAAGATGTTAACTTCTCACGATTTACACAGTCTAGGGCCTTTCTACCCACTTTTGGGCGTTTTTGCACCTCCGGAACTGGGTGTGACTATAGTACCGGACTGCCTTTTTCAAGAACCAAATTAGCTCCTACTCCAAAGCAGGGTCTAACCAGTAGTATACACACAAGTATACATTGATTGGTGATACACGTTCGAAAACGCCCTCATCCACCATGATTTTAAATGGTGTGTAAACATACTGTGTCAAATTATTTTGCAAGTATGATGAACAGCGATAGATGGCTGGACGCTGAAGTACAGACACTTGTAGCAAATGTAGCACTGCCGGTTGTCGTTGGAGATTCTTAGTTCTCCTTTCGGTTCTTTCAGTCGTTTTACGTATACACTGACATTCTATGTCCATTATTGTGAAACCTGCGAGACGCAACAAAAACACAGTTCCGATCACAGCGTCCTCCATCCTACTGTTGTTAAAGTTTTTTTTTCTTTGTTAACGTTGAAAGCTGCACACAAATTACATTGCTTTCAACCGGCTTACGTCACTTACTAGTACACATTTTAAGTGCGAATGCAACCCTTTAATTCATACTGGGAAATAGTGCAAAATCGTCCCAGTACTTTAGCACTGTACTTTTAGTTCTGAATATAAAGCGGTGTAAAAGGCCCTTGTCCTGGAACAACCTAAGGTTACAAGGCTTTCTCCAGTCAAAGTTAATTGTTTGAATACAGACTTTCAACCAAACCAATGAGCTGCATTGGCGGTAACACTTCAAATTGGCAAAAGGCAAACTGATGAATATTAGTAAAGCTCTGGGAAGGCTTATGAATGCAAACTATATTTAGTGAAGTGAAAGTGACATACAGCCAAGTATGGTGACCCATACTCAGAATTCATGCTCTGCGTTTAACCCATCCAAAGTGCACACACACAGCAGTGAACACACACCCAGCGTAGTGGGTAGCAATTTATGCTGCGGTGCCCGGGGAGAAGTTGGGCATTCGGTGCCTTGCTCAAGAGCACCTCAGTCGTGGTACTGCCGGCCCAAGACTCAAACCCACAACCCTAGGGTTAGGAGTCAAAATATCTAACCACTAGTTTATGACTTCCCCTTTATGGATGTTATTCTGAAATAAAGTATTTTGAGGTGTTGGCAGCAGAATCAGAAATGCACCAGGGCTTAAGGCACTGAAAGTGGCAGAAAATTTTTATTTTTAAATATTTCCAATATGCAGGCAAAATTGTATCTGTAACTTGTATCCGTCATCTAACATTTGATATATTTTATAATATTCAGATTTTGGCTTGTCTAAATTTTAGCAGACACCACAGTAACCTGTAACTGTTAAATATCTACATTCATTGTTTCAGAGGGGAATGTTCTGTAATATGAGATGATTTGTCTGTGTAGAAACAACAAGTAATCTTAATAACACTAAATGTAGAAAACATATCCAACAACTCTAAAAACTGAAAAATATTACACTGAAATGACAAAAAGAAAGAAAGAAAGAAAGAAAGAAAATTCATTGTCCTATTTAAAATATAAGATTATACTGGATATTAATTTACATTTAATCCATTAATTCAGATTAGGTGAGCATAATTTTCATGTGCCTCAATTATTGTTTATCTTCTTTTTCTTTAAAAGACAAGTTAGCTTTTAGCAACTAATCAACAATTGCATCTCCCAGCCCAGGGACAAATAAATATACTTGGTTACTAACGCAACCTCGGTTCTCTGAGATATGGAACAAGTACTGTGTTTGCTAAGACGCTATGGGGAAAACTCCTTTTGCTCCGATGACTGAAGCCTTTTTAATTTACATTGACATTTACATTTAGTCATTTTGCAGACATTTTTATTCAAAACGTCTTACATTTGGGGGATACATTAAGTGATTCTTCTGTGCAAACAGGCACAGGAAGTGCTTGTAATACCAAGTTTTAGGCATTGTTCAAATAAGTACAAGCTAGAAAGAGAAGGAATAATTAAAGAGAAAGACATTTTTTTAGGAAGTCAAGTAGCTTCGAAAGAGATGAGTTTTCAGCTGTCGATTGAAAACTGCCAGGGATTCAGCATTCCGGATAGGGGTGGGAAGATCATTCCACCAGCCAGGAATGGAGAACGATAATGTTCTGGAAAGTGATTTTGAGCCTCTCTGTAACGTTACCACAAAGCGTCCCTCACAAGCAGACCTCAGACTTGTGAGTGGAAGTAGGCGGGTGCTGAGCATGTGGCTGTTCTATATGCAAGCATAATTTTTTCAATAAAGCAGTATAACTGCATGGCCAATGGTTAATACAGTGAATAAAAAATGAACCAATGACGAAGTCCGTCAGAGCCCGCCAGAATGGGTGGGGACATCTGTCTATATAAGTGGGAATTCCGCCATAGGATCCTCAGGTTACTTTAACTGAATAACTGAGTCGTGCAGGGAACCGAGTTTATGTTAGTAATGAGTACGTTCCCTATCGATATTTCATTCGTACTGCGTCTGCTGAGACGCTATGGGAAAGCAGTACAATCCCGCTGTGCTATGCTAGAGAAATGACTAATATTTGAAAGTGCTTCATGCACTTTATGCACTTATGCCCCACAGGAGGCAATATATAGTATAATAGTATTCAACTAAATTAATAGATAATTTAGTACAGCCTCGGAACTCAGTGAGGGCCAAGAGCGTACAGGAAGAAGGGAAATGCCTGAACACTGGTTTGTTATATGACAAAAGTGACCATTCATGCGGACAGGACCCTGGCATGTAAGGCCTGGATATCCAGATAATCGAACCTGGTAAATGTTGATGATGAAGCCCAGTCAGCCGCCACACAAATATCTGCGATGGACACACTGCTAAATCAAGCCCAGGAAGAGGTGACTCTTCCTTCAGGACTGGTCTGAATTTGAGGCAGGTGGGTCTCACAGAGAGTGCCTGCAAATCTTCAAAATCAAAGAAGACAGACCATTTAAGGGCATAGAGGCATCTTGTAGTCAGTGCTTTAGCCTGAGAGATTGTATTTTGCACATTCTCTAGGAGGTCAGCAAGGTGCAAAGTCCACAACTCGGGCTGGAGTAGCCATATTGTTGTGTTCGCCTGGGACAGGATGTCCTGTGTCAGGGGTATGGGCCACAGGGCTTCTGAGAGCAATGAGAGGGGAGAAACATGAGAGCAGGGACAGGCTCATGCTTTCATAGTGAAAGCACCCTCTGCGACAAACAGACAAATGCGAAACTGTCAGTGACAGTATTCCATTCCAATCAGTTAGAAGGATTGAGCCGCTCGATGTAACAAGGGGCACTGATCCTCACGTGTAACACACTGGCTAATCGAGTGAAGCATGGGGATGAGTTTGGGTGTAAAAATCACTCATGCCTGATCGCTCAAACTGCAAATTTGCCGTTTCTTCCCCGAGGTAAACGAGAGGGGGAGAAACATGAGAGTGGGAGGGGACCAGTGAGTTAAGCAGGAACAGACTGAGGCTTTCGAATTAAAGCAGCCTGTCTGAATGCACCTTCAACGCCGCACACACAATGTGAAGCTGTCAGTAATAGAGATGTGACAGCATTCTGCTCAAATCCACCTTGGAGGATAGAGCTGCTCAATGTAACAAGGAGCACTGAATCTCACGTGTAAAACACACCGGTGGATCAAAGTGCAGCAGGGAAAGTGGGCACATGATCGCTCAAACCCTGTTGAGCAGCACTGTGGCTCTGCTGTTTCTGTCTCTGAGCTTTGCTGAGAGAGGAGAAAAGAAAGAGCAGAAATGAGAGAGCAGAGCTGCCTTCATTGAGAAGGCGGGCCATGAGCTCAGAGGGGCGAGACTCAAGCACTCTTTTTTCCTCTGCTTCGTGAAGGGTTCCCTGCATGAGCCACACTCGCAGCGTGAAATTTGCAACAATGTCGCTAGAAAATTTGCTCTTTAAGAACATACATCTTAGAAATAAGCTCTTTTAGGCTTGTCAGATGGCGGTAGGGAATCAGCTTGAACCTTTGCTGCTGCGATGCCGAAGGCAGCAGAAGAAGCGGCGACGCAGCCAAGCAAAAAGGTTGCTGGTTTAGCTTGATCCACTGCAAGGTGTTTTCACAGCGAGAAGGCTTCAAGTCTCATAGATCAGCAAAGATCACCGTCGTTGAAGATGAATTAATCAGAGAATCCTATGGTGGTAAGCCCGCTTATATAGCCAGATGGCCCCACAACCATTCTGGCGGTCTCTGATGGGCTTCATCATAGGCCCGTGCAGCTCTACTGCTGAGCCCTTGGTTAGTTTTTTATTCACTGCTTGAATCAATGGCTGTGCAGTTACATTGCGTTATTGAAAAGGCTTCAGTCATCAGAGAAAAATTTGTTTTCCCATAGCCTTTTAGCAGATGCAGTAAGAGTGAAGTATCGATAGGGAAGTTGAAGATGTAGTGTCTCAACATTTATTTTAAAGTATAGCATTTCAAAATGTAATTAAATTATGACACCAAGTCAAACGAAAAAATCTACTCACCCCTCTCACTGAAGTCTTTTTAAATTTTCTAAACATACAATCATCATAAAGCAAGTCACGGAAATACAAATATAACAAAATGTGGTGTGGTTGATGCATTTATTAAGCTGTAATATTATAGCATGGCCACTATAGAGAGAAATGAGAGAAAAAAAACTTTTATTAAAGAAAAAAAATAGAAAAGAAAACAGAAAAGGATAAAAATGTAATTAAAAATGTGAATAAGGGAAAGTTTAGGAAGACAATCTCTCCTTTTCCCAAGTTTCCACAATTCTCAAGTGTGGTGCATTATCACACCAGTGCTAATTGAAATGCAAACGAGCCTTTGATTAAAAAAAGTTTTCAATATTAATATTTTTCATGCTTGGTACCTAAGTCCTCATTATGAGCTTTGCATTAGCATTTCCTCTTTGCGATTATAGTGTTTTCTAATTTAAATATAAAAAGAAAGGAAAATATGTGTGTGCACAAACAAACACACATACACACACAAAACAAGAAATGCATGATTTTCTTCCAGACTTGCATTGACTATAAATTTCTTTATGGTGAGTATATATTGCTGAAGTGGCTGAAACACACACACACACACACACACACATACACACACACACGCACACACACACACACACACACACACTTTTCAGAGGCCAGAGTGTTAATATTAAGGATAAGCTTGTCCATGAACTCCTCAGCTCTCCTGCTGTCTCCATAGCAACATGTCTACAGAGGATAGACTTGCTTCTTCATAAAAGAAATTTCAGGATACTCAATAAATACCACATATTCACACACAGGCACACATTTGTGTTTGTGCATACTTTACAAAAAAAAAAAAAGACAAAGATGTGGTTTAATTATTCAAATAGAATAAATTCACCACATTAAATGCCCAATGACTACATCCATTCATAAATTTGTGAACTTTTGTGTGATTGTTTCTGTATATGTGGATTGTTGGATTGTATACAGTATGATGTTTGAAAAGATTCAAGGTTTTGCTATAGGTTGGCATAAACATGTTAGACACTACTGCTAGATATAATTACACCATCTGATTCTAAAAAAAAAAAAAAAAAAAAAAAAACAAAACACAATGATGGTCTTTTTAAAAATGCTGTGTTTTCTGAATAACAAAAGCAACAGACATATAATATCTAAGCTTTTGATTACCGCCAAACATTTTGATTAGCATCAATCAGCATATTAGAATTATTTTTGAAGGATTGCTTGACACCAAATCTGTTGTTTTCAATTATCAATATATTCAACAGTATTATTGATTTTATTTTTGTTTGATTTTTGGACACGCACGTACACACACACACACACACACACACACACACACACACACAAAACATTTAATTCTGTACAGTTTATAAGCTATTTTCCTCATGGGGACCAAAAATGTCACCACAAGGTTAGAATTTGCGGCTATTACTATACCAGGATGCAAACAGACCCATACAAACACACATCTTACCAACCCCTAAAGTTTTCAATGACATTGTATTTTTGTTCATCTGCTATGGATTTGAGACCGAGTTCTTGGGTTGTCTACAGCCAATACTTTTCCTGTGCATAAATAATCATGTCATGTATAGCTCAGGTGATTTAAAGGCTTTCAGGGGTACTGCACCATTCAAACAACTGCCACTGAGATAAATTTAAATGCTAATGCATAGCTTTCTGCAGTTTTAATGGAGATTCTTGGTTGTGCTTGTTTTATTTTTTAATTGTGTATATGTATATTCTTGTATTTTGTCTGTATGTTGTATGTTGTATAGCTTGTCTGTATGTGTACTGTCTAAGCAACAATTTTTTGAGGCTCTTTGTCTGCATTGGCTGTTTGTCTAACCGATGACAAATGTGCCATAATCTTTTATTGACTCCTCTCTTCTCCTCCAGGAGCCTATTTAAGACTGTGTGTGTGTGTCTGTTGTGTGTCTTTAAATGTGTGTGTACAAGTAAAACCCTCTATCACATCCCTGTGCTCATCTTATTGGGCCTGTCACACTTACATATAGACATAAAATACTGGAGGCATAAACTGCATAATCTCATTAACTGCTTTTATTAAGATGAATCATGGGAAATGAATACCTTTCCTCATCAGAGCTGTTTGACTCGCCCGGCTTTTCTGTTCAACCGACAGGCGATCCAAATCAATCAATGCAATCATTTTCTACAGGAAAATGTCAGTAAATTGAAGACAGGGGTTTGATTTGAGTGTTTTGGGAATTATACAGTAAACATTTAGACCTCTGCCACAAGCTGATGTTGTAGATTATATGGCTGGGAAGGAGCCATACACGATCAGCATTTCTACTTGGAATATCATTTGGAGTGCAGCCCTAGATAAGCTATCAAAAAGGATTTAAACCCAATACTGTAGATGCTGAGGCAAAGAAATTTATCAGAAGGATGATATTTTGGACATTATTTTGTCTTTCTTGACTTGTTAGAACCACAAGGAATCTGCACTACAGAACTCTTGAAGTGTTCTTTAAATCTAAGTAATATCTTAAAAAGTGCACTTAAAATAACTTTCTAGACAGTTTTAATAATATTTCATCATCCTTTAATGTACACTTATTTTGATTGGTTAACTAACTACCAGTGTTTGGAATAACGGCGTTTAAAAGAACGGCGTTAGGTAACGACGTTATTTTTTTAGTAACGGGGTAATCTAACTAATTACTTTTCCCGTCGTTACAACGCCGTTACCGTTACTGAACGTTAAATGTGGTGCGTTACTATGCATTGATTTAATATGCAATCCGAATGCACCCCTGGCTCACACAGCGAGTGAGCAGGTGGGTTAATAACGAGATAAGCGATTATGATTGGCTAAGGCAGAGTCATGTGTTTCATGGTAACCAATCAGAGCCAGTGTTTTTACACACACGCGCCAGCGGCACCAAACACACACAGTCACACACATGCAACAGCTACACAGAGATTCGCAGCAGCAGGAGAAATGGCGAGTCAGGAGCAATCCGATGAAAAGTTGGCATTTTCAAGGTGGAGATATAAGCACTACTTCAAATTCATTGTAGTCAAAGGCAAGAACGTGCATGTAATGTGTACATGTAATGTGATACACACGCATCTACAAAGCTAGTTGCCAAAAACACTTTTCTTACAAAGAGTGCAGGATAAAACTCTTGCTGTCTGTTGACGTGCAATAAATATCGAAAACAAATTCTTTGACATATTGCAATTTTTCTTTTTCTTTTTTTTTTTTTTACAGTAACGCAAATAGTTACTTTCCCTGGTAACGAGTTACTTTTATTATAGAGTAATTCAGTTACTAACTCAGTTACTTTTTGGAACAAGTAGTGAGTAACTATAACTAATTACTTTTTTAAAGTAACGTTCCCAACAGTGCTAACTACTCTTGGTCTGAGCTGTCGACACGACAGATCTCGTCACAGTTGTTGTTGTTGGTGCGTCCTACGATGTGAATAGAGGCCGATCCTTGACGCACATGACCGGCCACAGGTGTCTCACACAAACTGGCTAGACGTTGTTCTAGATGTTAAGGCATTGTGCTTTCTGCATCTTCGTTTGTCTACAGCAGTAACAATATGGCTGAGCTCAAAGGAGTGTATGGCAGTGTGGCACTGTGCTCGCCATGATGTCCTGTCTGCAACCATCTCTTCAAGGTCATTTGGGTCCATATTGCACAGTTTCAAATTGACTTTGAGGCCGTCCTTGTAGCGTTTTAGTTGCCCTCCTTGAGAGTGCATGCCACTCTGGAGCTGTCCATAAAAAACCTGCTTCGGTAGGCGTGAGTCTGCCATACGTACAACATGTCCAGACCAGCGAAACTGCGCAGCAAGCAGGAAGGCCTCAATACCAGTGATGCCACAGGTCTGAAGTACCTCAGTATTTGGGGCCTTGTCCTGCCATTTAACATGTGCAATACGACGGAGACAGCGCATATGGAACTGATCAAGTTTGGTAATCTGCTGCCGATAAATGGTCCAGGACTCAGATCCATACAACAGCACAGTGAGGATGACTGCCTTATATACTGCCACCTTTGTGTCCAGTCGAATGCCGTGCTCATCCCATACTCTCTTGGACAGTCGACCGAAGGCAAAACTAGCTTTTGCGATGCGGGCACTGATGTAGTGACTGAGCTTCGGTAAGGGTGTGCGCCATCAGTGCACAATCATCTGCATATAGGAGGTCACGCAGAATTGCTGAATGTGTCTTTGTATGAGCCTGGAGCCTGCGTAGATTGAAGACACAGCCATCTGTACGGAACTGGATTGGAATGCCCATGTCGCAGTTCTTAAAAGCCACGGACAGCACCATGGAAAAGAAGATGCTGAATAACAGTGGGGCAAGCACACAGCCTTCTTTGGTGCCAGTGGAGATGCCAAATGGGTCAGACAGTTTGCCATCATCCAGAACCTGACCAAGCATGCCATCATGAATAGAACGGACGATATTAATGAATTTCTCTGGACATCCAACCTTATGAAGAATGAGCCAAAGCCTGGTGCGGGAAACTGAGTCGAAGGCTTTTGTGAGGTCAAGGTGTTGTTCTCGGCACTTCTCCTGGATCTGCCTAGCAGTAAACACCATGTCCATAGTACCGCGGCCTACACGAAATCCACACTGTCTTCGAGCGACGGAGTGTCGTCCAGATCTGAGGCCGTTGGCCGTTGGCTGCTGCGCTATGTCACCAAGCACAGAGTCATCAAAAGCAGCTGGCTGGTTCAATACCAATTGAAAGTGGTCGACCCAGCGTCTGAGAATCTCAGCCTTGTCAGTAAGTAGGGTTCGGTCAATAGCACGTACAGGTGTAGAACCAGCTCTCAGGGGCCCATGGACTGTCTTAAGACCACGATAGAATGTCTTCATATCATGTCGGTCTGCAGCAGACTGAAGTTCCTCAGCTTTTGACTGCCACCATCTGTTCTTCATTTCACGCAGGCAGGTCTGTGCTGTATTTCTTGCTCGAGTATATGCTGACTTCTTTGCAGTGCTAGATTTATCATTGACCCATGCCAAGTGAGCTGTGTGCATTGTGTTCAACAGGGCTTGCACTTCGACATCCTGATCGTCAAACCAGTCCTTATGTTTGGATGTGGTGAAGCCGAGGACTTCAGCAGCTGTGTTGTACGTGATATCTCTGATTTTGGACCATGTCTCCTCAGCATTATTGGCAGCTTGATTATCCAGTGTGCTGAGCCTGTCTGAAAGAGTCTGACAGAAGTTAGAATGGCAAGAGTCAACACAAAGCTTAGAAACATCCAGTTGCTTTTGCCTTTTGGCTTTATGTTGACGAGATGGAGCTAAGTCCAGAGACATCACACTACGCAGCAGTCGGTGGTCAGACCAACAGCTTGTGCCTCGTATGACTCGAGTTATGTGGACCTCCCTGAGATGTTCCTGCCGGGTGATGATGTAATCCAACACATGCCAGTGCTTTGATCGAGGATGTTGCCACGTGGTCTTGTACTTGTTCGCCTGCCGATAGAAAGAGTTTGTTATCGCCAGCTCATGTTGCGCACATATCTCCAGCAGCAGCGTACCGTTAGTGTTCTCGTTTCCTACTGAGTGTTGCCCCAAGACTTTCGGCCATACAATGACATCACGTCCCACACGCGCATTGAAATCTCCCATAAGGAAGAGCCGGTGTTTATGAGGCACTGAGCGTAAGGCAGTGTTAAGGTGTTCATAGAAAGACTCCTTCTGGTCATCACTGGCAGTCATTGTGGGTGCATAGGCACTAATCAAAACAGCACTATTGCCATTCTTAAGCATCAGCTGCAAGGTCATCAACCTTGGCGACCGGCCGCGAGGTTGCACTTCTAAGAGTGGTAGCAATAATGTCTTCACTGCAAATCCAACTCCAGCCTGCCTTGGCTGACCATCGGGCTGCCCAATACAGAAGAATGTATTGCCGCCGTTGACTTCTGTGAGTTTGGTTTCTCCAGAAATTCTCGTCTCACTGAGAGCAGCAATGTCGATTCTGTATCTCGCCAGTTCACGGGCAATGATTGCAGTTCTCCGTTCGTGATGCTCGGCAGAGTCCAAAAGTGTGCGCACATTCCAAGAGGCTAGACGCAGTTTAGTCTTTATCTTTTGTACTTTTTGTC
The DNA here is from genome assembly GCF_963082965.1 of Carassius carassius. Classification (NCBI taxonomy): domain Eukaryota; kingdom Metazoa; phylum Chordata; class Actinopteri; order Cypriniformes; family Cyprinidae; genus Carassius; species Carassius carassius. Next base: position 29,791,426 of record NC_081757.1, on the reverse strand, counting down.
TACCGCAGAATTGGATACTCAGATGGTCGGGGTGAACCAGCAGAGTAAGTGGAATGAGCGATGTTTAGGGAACCTTTTCTATCCCCTTCTTCCGTGGAAGAGAGCAGCGCTGTCCCTAAAAAGGGCTGCTCTGTCACCTGGGCAGGATACGGATGGTGCTGTCATTCCAGGTCAGCATCAGACGACCATCACACCCAGGCCGCCTACGTGCAGGTTTGTGACTAAGTGCTCCCAGTGGTATCCTCCACCTGCACCCGACGCCACTTGCCCATCGCCGAAGGACTTGTTGTCTGTGACATACCATCACAATGAATGGATTATAGTGAGAAAAGCTTGTGTGACCGATCCCACTCTCTCTTCCAACAGTGACCGTTGCCAGCAAGCTCAGAATCTGAGACGTGCAGGCTGGTGACTGCTGGCGCAGCAAGCTGGCCGGAAGTGATCCCAGGATGGGAACCCTACCGCCCTCTAGAGTGGCTTGTAACTGCTCAGCTACGGTGCTGTCTTCGCCAATGTCGTGACGTGCCGAGTTATAGCCAGAAGACACCATGGCAGACTTTACCGGAGCCCACTTAGCCAGTCATTTTCAGGGTTCCTGCAAGGCCTTTCCACCATGCGTGACGCCCTGGGTGATACTTCAGTGCAAGCACCTTAATCACTGATGGCATAGCCCAAGCAGGCAGTCCCCTACTTGACTGTTCACCCCCTCACCACGTTGAGGTGTGGGACGGACTCAGATTAACTACTAACTACTAAGGCATAGTTAACTACTATAGCCACATAGTTTAGGTGCTAAAATGCAAGAGTGCAATGTACAATTACAAATTAATAATGTGTTGAAAATAATCATAAGTGGGGGTACTAAAGCATTTTTAAAGTACTTAATTTGGAACTGTACTGTGGTTTTCAATATTACATTTAAAGTTAATGTACTAAATTGCAACCTCATCACCGCACGTGTAATTACAAATACGTTTAAATACATGACAAAAATTTTCTGTATGATATTAAAGTATATTTTAATTTACTATAAGCGCTTGTCTATATTGGCATTACACTTTAACTGACAAAAGTAATAATACAATTATATATGAAGATGTAACGGGATAGATCACCCAAAAATTATATTCTGTCAGAATTTACTCACCTTGTATGAGTTTCTTCTTCTGTAGAACATTAAAATTTCCTTTATAAGTTTTATTTCTTCTTCTTCAAAATATCTTATTTTGTGTTCAATAATAAAAAAGAAAAGAGAATATACTCTTACAGCTTTGGAGGTAAAAACCTAAGTAAATTATGACACAATTTTAATTTTTGAGTGAACTATCCCTTTAAGTTCAACCAAATGCATTTAATATAAATTTAAACCATAAAAGATTTTCAATTAAGTGCAATTAACATAATTATAATTAAAAGTTTGTAAGTACACATCATTTTTTACAATCTATTGAATGGAAAGCTTATTGAATAAGAAGAAGAAGAAAAAAGATTGACTGAGACTTAAAGGTATTTATCTTTTGCTCACTGGAATGTGAAAATTGAGCATTGTATCATTAAATAGTGGCTTATCTGAATGTGGCTGGCTTAACTCTGCAGTGCTGCTTTGCATACATCAGCTGAGAGAAGACATATCACAGGAAAAACAGGTTATGACATTCTGTATAAAAAAAAGATTACATGGTATTTTTTTTCTTCACAGTATGAACAGTTACATGCATTAAGAAAATAAACAAGTTCAATTCTGAACTTACAGCAAATTAAAAAAATAATACTAATAATACTGCTTGACCACTAATGTGAATACAGGTCAGGGCTTCAATTTGAAAATGTATAGAACTTATTTTTCCTTAAATGCAGCACTGAATATGCATTCAGGGGGAGACTGCAGATTACATCTGCCTGCTTATGACCTATTGAAATGTACATGAGAAATAAGAGGGCAAAAGGGTGACCATAGAGACAAACGAAAGAAAGGAGAGATGGAGAGATTTCCTCCTTGGCTGAGTGTATTGATTGCGCACTGGCTCTTTCAGTAATCAGAGGTAATTTGCTGAGAGGTAGCAATGCTGGATCAAGGCCACAGCGACGTCTGTGTATGTGTGTGTGTTTGCTAGAGAAAAGAACCAGAAAATAGAAAAATAAAGATAGACAAGATAGAGCGGGGGAGGCTAGGCAGGGTGTTTTTCAATCATTTGAAAACAGAAGGAAGTGGAAGAGGTTTAATTTTGGAGCTAGTGTTTCGTATGTGCAAATCTGTGGGTTTTATTTGGACTCCAAGAAATAGATGTTAGGCCTGACCTCTCCGTCTTATAAAGGACACAGACAATGGTAATTTGGACCGTTTTCGTACAAACTAAGCGGCTCCAGTTTAATGCTGATTTGGGCTGTTTTGATGGAAATTTTGACTTTGTTCAGTTTTTAGGCAGCTAAATACAGCAGTCAGTATTAAATACAAAAATGGTATTTCGGCATTATGACAGGTAAAGTCAAGGATCGAGGTTTTGTTAGCATGATCCAGTTAGCCACTGCTGTACACGGCACTGTACACCATTTGTGAGTGCTAACAGATTTCTTCAGGCACTATTTACTTGGGTAAATCTTCCACCTGGATAATTTTCTTGTGAAAAAGATGTACACGTTTTGTACAGTACTTATTAATATTACAGAAGAATATATTAAGAATATATTAAAGTATGAGCCAAAGTCATGTATGGAAGCCATGCATGCTCATGCCATCACACAGCTCCACCACATTTTTAACATATGATATTGTATGCTTTGGATCATTGGCTGTTACAAAACTTCTGCATACTTTTTTTCATCCTGTCATTCTATTCCAGGTTGATCTCAATTTCAGCCTGATTAAAGTATAAAAGTAAAATGTAAGGTAATGTAAGTAATGTAAGGAAAAAAAATGCCATTAAGAACAAAAGCTTAGGCCGCGCCACAGGGGCCAATTGTGCACTACCCCTCCTCAAAAAAACATTTTTCTAAAGGCCATAGGCCATATTGTCTATAATGTTATATTAAAATGTTCATGTTGAAAAGTTTGGGATGCACTAGGCTACCTCTTTCAGCCGCATATATGCCCATTGAAAATGAACGCACTTTAGTACAATGCAGATTAGAGCTGCAACTAACGATTATTTTTTCTGTTGACTAATCTAATTATTATTTTTTTTCGATTAGTCGACTACTCTAACGATTATTTTTATTACAATAAATAATTAATCTAATGTTCTTTTTTTGATTAGCTAATGAATCCTTTGGATAACTTTACAAAAAAATATAAGTACAACTTCTAATATAATATTTCAACCTTTATTCATTTTCAACCAATGTGGTTGAAGTTTTTACAGTATACAAAAATAAAGAGGCAAAGAAAATTATTTTACTATGGTAAATATGAGTTTATGATAGCGCTTATAATTAAACCACAGTAGCCACAAAATTACAGTTGTCTGAGACGTCATGAAATGTTCTTTAGCATCACAAACCATAAAATGTAGTCAGGGTTCTGCTATGGTTTAGCATGGTTTCCAGAGATCTGGAGCTGATTCGGTGTAGCTCGGTGGTCTGTGACTTGTCTCACGGCGCGCTGTCTTTTAAAGGGCCGTTCACATATCGCGTCTTTTGCGCAGTCAAGTTCGTTATTTCCAATGTAGGGGTGAGGTATGCGCACTCATAATGGAAGCGACGCAGTCGCGACGCACACGCGAAAACAGGCGCGTCCGCACCGCATCGAGTTAAAAACATCTCAACTTTTGCCGCAAGCACTAACCAATCAGTTTCATCCTTTCCCGTAACAACGTTGAAAGCTCAGCTAAGATGAAGGAACTGCTGATCATAGCTGTATATTTTGGCAACATTTTGAAATAAATTTAGTAACAGAGCTACTGCAAGCGATTTTTTGTGCTGCAAATCCATTTATCCTTTGCTGAAATGTCCGCGTCTTCATTAGCAACGGCAGACATCCCAGGGGCGCAACTGCCCAAGTGCTTTGGAAAGAAGGAGGAAGCAGCGCGACTAGCAGTTTCCATGCGTTTTTAGGCACGATATGTGACCGGCCCCTAGCGCGTCTTCGAAACCCGCGCCAACACAGACTTACTTTATTTTTTATTTTATCCTTACTTCAGCCACTACTGGTGATTATACCAATAACTTGTAATCTTTACAAGAATATCAGAATCATGCGATGAGCAAGTATGCGTTTATTAGACATTTAATAATATCACATCAGTTTGTACTTTTAGAATCGCCGAATCTGCTGCGGTCGTTCCATCACATCTGCAGCAGAGACCTGAACCAGGAAGTTGGTCACCAGATCACACGGTAACCAGTTAACCCGTAACACCGGAGAGCGCCAGGATGTTTTTCTCTGAGGTGCTCATGCATCGCAGTTGTGCTGCCGTGGTACACCATATCGGTTTTTCAAAGGGAACAAATGGCCATTTTATTTGGCCTCTGTTTGAAGTATTCCCATACTTTTGATAAGAGTGGTCTCTGTTTTTGTGATAGAATGCAACTTTCTCCATTGCCAGTATGCCATTACGTGAGATGTAAACAGTGTGACGCGTCGTTGCAGCACTAATGCAGATACATTAAAGCACTATGTGATGACTAGTTGCCTATAAGTATTGTTATGGTGCAAAAAGTCAAACTTCAGAGGCACGTCATCAATAACCTTTAATGGAATGTAAATGTACATCCAAGCTTAGCTGCAGGAATCTGCGAGGGCGATGGACAAGAACATTGGTGTACCCAGGGCAGGCTTAGTAACAATAAGCCTTGTATGGTTGTCTATTTACAATAAACATTATAGTGCTGTCAAAATGAATGATTAATCCAAGTGATTAATCAAAAACTAAAAATGAAAAATAACTCATAATCCTGATACCTTCTTGATTGATAGCTTCCTGTATTCGCTACATTCTGCAACATTCTCGAAAAAATATAAGTGTAGAGGGGATGGCTACCATAACAAAAGAAAAACATCACTGCAGGCTTCAACCCGGCTGCATTTATGATTTAGGCATTTCAAAAATCTCCAAGATTATTTTAAATAATGATTAAATCCATTTCAAACAACTGTTCAACAAATGAAACTTTAAATGGACTTGAGAACAGGCCATGTGTGTTTTTTTATTGAACGTAACCGACACTTCGGCTATGCGGCACTAGGCAGGCAGGGAAATGGGGACACTCAGGTACAGCTGCGCAAGGTGGGGGTATTAATGGCAATTTTCCACCACAAAAGCCGGTCGCTGTCAGCTTGCAATGGTCCTTTTCATAACTCAGAATCTCCTGTAACTAGATGCGCGAATGAGGCGAATTCACGTCTACCGCGCCGCGAGACCATAATACGCGCGTAAACACGTCTTTACATTGACTTATCATTGAAATTATTCGCGCCAGACACTCTATTTGCGTTTGGTGTGAACGCAGCATAAGAGGACGCTTTCGACATCACTGGGTCTTATAGGCACGTAAAATTGCTGGTATTTTGTGTCTAGCTTTCGCAACGCATACTGCACTTTGGGAATTCTTTATTTTCTTTTTCTGCTTGGTTGTGAGTTTTGTTACATCTATATTTTTTAATTGTTTAATTATTTTAAAATTAATATTGTACATATTTGGTTAAAATCGATTCCCTATTTTCATTTTCGAAACTTTTTTTGGTTGGTCCGATCGATTTTCAAACTAAAAGTGACAGCCCTAACCGATACTTAAAAAAAAAAAAGAAACTAAAAAAACTGGATAATATTAAAGAACATTACAAATATTTAAAATAAATCCATAGCTTTCACCTTGGATGCTCTTATTTCCCAAGTTGTGCTTCCCTTAATCTAAGGCTAATAAATGTATTTCACAATCTGGGTCATTATTTAATACAAAACCACAGATAATGTTTCTGCTGTATCTCTGTCACTCACTCTGATATTTAGTTAAAATGAGTGCTGTCTGTGTGTAATTAAATTAAAGTATGTGTTCGTTCATATGTGTTAAGGGCTAGATTTTCACTGGAGGAAACAGCTGTGGTGTGATGAGCGAAAACGTTACAGTAGATGGGAAACCGGCTCCCTCGTGACCTTTTGTAAACTGTATTTATGACAAAGAACTGCACAGACACGGATATTCTAACAATCTATCGATAAAAACATACCTTGTGTCTTCTGATTGTGTTTAACCCTTGTGGATTGTTCAAATTCACTACCCTTTCGAGTTGTTCGGGATGAAAACATCCACTCAATTAAACTGCTGTAAAAATTTTTTTTGCATAAATTTGTTAATCAACCTCAGTCCTGATCAAAACTACCAAATGTTTTTAAAAAAATCCAAGATTTTAACTCTTTAATTGCCAAGTTCATAAATGATGTCACTGATTTGGGGAAAAAAACACACAAAATGACTTATTTTCAATATAAAAGTAATTGTGGCTGGATTTTTTTTTACTTTTTATAACAGTCTTGGGCATGTAAAAGATTAGTAGTAACATTGGCTTTGATGCATTTTTAGTTTTTGTGCAACATTAGATTTAATTTTTTTCTCCCTAATTTGCTGTTGGTGGCTGTTTTTGCCCCATTGACTTCCATTATAACGACATTTTTTGATTGCAAAGCCATGACACCATGTAATCATGCATTTTTGATTGTTTGTGGTTTTCCCTTTCAAACTTACGATATACACTACAGTCTCCGTGCTCACAGCGTCCCAAACACAAATAATTTTTAGATATTTTTTCATTGTCTGGCTATCTGGTACTTCGCTATGGAGTTAAAGGTTAATATTATAACTTTTTTGCTAGTATTCTATCACATTGTGAGTTTATATTAGCACCTTTTGTTGTTTTCTCGTGGTAACTGATAGAGCGTTTGGACACGGACTCGCTGCTACGTGACGTCAGACTTAACAAGCGAATAGACTAAACAAAAGCAAAGTACGTGGATTTAAACACTTGCATGCCATCATGCTGGATATTTAATGGTGAGAAGAGCAGCAAGCAACACGATAAAGGGCTTGACTTGAACCAAAGTTTTAGAAATGATTATGTAGCGTGACCCCTCCAGCGAGCTGCAGCTTATTTGAAGTTGGTATTGCATTTTGGTTCATAATACATTATGTTCATAAATTTGATGCGAAGTAGATTTTTTTGCAGGATTTTAAGGTTTTAAACTGGCTTTACCATCAAGAAAAGAGGAGCATTTCACTTATAGGCCATCTGTACTTTTCACCATCAAAAGGAATCAGGGGCATAAACACACTTCTTCTTTTATTGTTTACTCCATGTAGTTCTGAGAGCATGAGGTGCATATTTTGATTTTTTTCAAATACTGTACATCAAGGTACTGTAAGTGCACAAAGGTCTCTCTCACACCCTCTCTCTCTCTCTCTCTCTCTCTCTCTCTCTCTCTCTCTCTCTCTCTCTATCACACACACACTATAATTTGCTATTATACTCCATATAACTCCATACAGAAACTATGCCTTTTTTTGCACAGGCCTATCTAAAGGGTTAATGGTCCCACCTAGTGATCAACTGTAAAAAATAACAAATGTTACCTCTTCCCAACAGTGAAAAACCACCAACAATCAAGAATCTCACACACACACAAACACTATAATTTGCTGTTATACTCCATATAACTCCATATACAAGCCAGAAACCAAGCCTTTTCTTGCACAGGCCTATTTAAAGGGTTAATGGTCCCACCTAGTGATCAACTGTAAAAATACATTTTTTTACCTCTTCCCAAAAGTGAAAACCACAAACAATCTAGAATGCATGATTATATGGTGTCATGGCTTTGCAATAAAAAAATGTCGTTATAATGGAAGTCAATGGGGCAAAAACAGCCACCAACAGCAAATTAGGGAGAAAAAATGTAAATCTAATGCTGCACAAAAACTAACATCTTGTTACTAATCTTTGACATGCCCAAGACTGTGATAAAAGGTAAAAAAAAATCCAGTCCACAATCACTTTTTATATTGAAAATATGTAATTTTGTGTGTTTTTTTCCCAAATCAGTGACATCATTTATGAACTTGGTAATTAAAAAGTTAAAATCTTTTAACTTTTTAAAAAATTTGGTAGTTTTGATCAGGACTGAGGTTGATTAACAGATTTATGCAAAAAAAAATAAAAAAAAAATATTTATCTGATACATTTTTACAGCAGTTTAATTTAGTGGATGTTTTCATCCACGAACATCCCGAAAGGGTAGTGAATTTGCCCACAGTGTACCATTGAGTTTTTGAAAAATTTCAAAGCATTTTCCCAAAATATGGGTCAAAATAAGATTTGTCACCAAAAATCATTCCATTAGCTCAAACACAGAGAAAGTTGTGGCCAAAATAAGACTCAACTTTACCCCCTAGTGGACGAAAACGTCCCCAACAACGCACAAGGGTTAAGTGCGCATGTGCTGCTCCACTCGGGGTCTGCAGGTTGAAGAGCGCGCTGAAAGACGGAGAGGAGACCGATCTGATGCCGGTCTCATATGAAATTTAAGGGGACTGACTCTGAGGCAATCGGATACCGGTTCCATACCCAACCCTTCTTTTTTAAGAAATATATTTTTTGACAAACGAACCAAAAACTGGCTATGTCCTTGCTGGAGTGTGATGTGATTTGTGTCATGTGCAGGTGCGATGGATTGCGTACAAACCAATAGGGTGTCGGAATGGTATATGGTTATACTTCTCATCCAACCACAATCAAATTTACTTCATCCGGATGGCGCGATTTATCTGGATAGTTTTTTTTTTTAAGTTTTTTTTTAATGATGACAAATGAAAACAAGCCGAAATGAAATAGCGGTAGAGAACCTATTTTTAAAATGTAAGGAGTAGAAAGTACAGATACTTGCGTGAAAATGTAAGGAGTAGAAGTAAAAAGTCGGCTGAAAAATAATTACTCAAGTAAAGTATAGATATCCAAAATTTATACTTAAGTAATGTAACAAAGTATTTGTACTTCGTTACTTGACACCTCTGGTTGTACATTATAATTAACTCAAATGATATATAGGGAATTTTAATAATTAATCAGTAATATGATTAATATATATATATCTCATATGACAGTTACATTAAAATTATTGAAGATGAAAAATAGGTCAATTGTATATATCAATAACTCATTACAAGGCATTGTAATTTACTCATTAATATGTCAATATTCCATTCTTCATATCAATTATAGTGATATCTCTTACTGTAAATTACCGCAAATCAAACAGTGGTTTGTCCAGCAAACGGCTGTAAGATAAACTTATCAACTTTCAATAAAGTTATCACTTCTTATAATTCAAGGAAAAATATTCTCTGGCGATGAAAACATTATCCTATCATTATGAAATTTTGGTTACTAAAAAGTAAAGAGCTTTTAGCTAAAGATCAGACATTTCATTGACTCGTGATGTGAGCGTTTTAGACAGAGGCAATCATGAATATATATTGGTTTTTAATAATTGAACTAATAATACATTAAAATACAAATCACACAGAGTAAATACTCGTACGACAATACAGACAGTAAACTTTGTACAAGACATAACGTAATCCAAATGAGGGAGAGAGAGAGAGAGAGAGAATGAGTGAGAGAGGATGAGAGAGAGAGGTGAGAGAATTAGGCGCAATCACAGAATTACGCGCTCAGTTATGCAAACTCACAGACAGTAACCCTTGAAAGACAACAACGAATCAAATCATCTTGAAAAGGTAATAGACAAACTTTAAGCAGCATTTAAATCTCCATAGAGAATGATCCTTGCATGTGGTCTCTTTGTGACTCGCCAGACCAGCATGCGTGTGTGCGTGGTCCTTTGTAGCTAGGGGGTGTTCTTTCGTGTCTTCCGGGGCTGCTGCGGAATCGCGCGGTATTTGAAAGGTCCAACAAACGTAATGATTCAGAATTCATCTTCCTCATGTAGAGAGGAACTTAGTAAGTAAAAGAAATGAAAACAACGGAGATGAAAGCTCCCGAAGGAGCCATGAGAAAGGCTGTTCTCTCAGCCGCCGTGCTGAGAGGGACCAGACAGGGACAAGAGAGCGAAGAAGAGCAAGAACAGGGAGGAACTTCCTGGTTTCAGTTCTTATGGCTTGACTGGTTCACGCCTCTGTTTGCGTGAACAACCAATGAACGTCTGCGATCTGAAGCGGGAAAAACGTTCCTTTGTCTCTGGGGAACCACCCAGTCTAATAGGTTATGGCTTATCAGATTTCAGCAGTGATATTCTAGCAAGTTCGTAATTCCAGATTAATAAATTTTTCATTAATTTCCTTTATATAAGTGAGTCCGTCAAAGTATGACGATTAAACAGATACCAAAAATAACATATATAACTGATAGAAACAAGACGTTACATTCAGATGCAGAATTACACACATATAAAGTTTGATTAACACATGATAAACATTATACTCCAATTTGATTATAGAAAACATCTAATGCACCAAAAAGGCAACACAGTCAATATGTTTAGAAATACGTTTTAAAAAGGTACCAGTGATCTGGCTTTGCTGTTCTGTCAGTTAGGTCATAAAGTTTTACAACCTGGTCAGGGGGGTATGCTTACAACTCATGATTCTATTTGAGAACATTAAAATTAGGAGAAACATTTCCAATTTACAAGTCAGCAATCCTCGCATAACAGGATTAACCATTTTATGCAACACACAAACCTATTCAAAATACATATTATTAAGGACTTACATAAAGAGCGTAAAGAAAAGTTTGTGTGTGTGTTTAGTAATGTGGGTGTTTCGTTTCTTCTTTGAGGCTCGTCTCTATAGATGTAATAACTGTCACCCACGCCAGGATGTTACCTACATCGCGGCGCCCCAAATGGTGAATTATGTTGGAAGATGTTGTAAAACGAAGGTCCTGTTTACTCACGTTCTGGTCTTTGAGTGCAGAATGTGTTAGAGAGTCAGGATTCATTAATATGGAACAGATGGCTGAAATACCATCAGCTCATTAGTATCCCCCCCTTTCCGTCGGATGAAGTCCCTGTGTGGACATCATCGGACGGCAATCATCACGATGGGCAGATGACAGGTGAATCATGATGGTCGTGTAGCAGGTGGATCATGATGGCAGGTGGTTCCTGGAGCTGAGGATTCAGCTTGATGAGGTTCGGTGGTGTCTTTGACTTGGCACCCCCTTTCCAGGGATTCCATCGGAGACCTCCAGCCACGGTTGTCGTGAGGATGGCTGTAGAGGTTCGCATCTCGTTGAGTCTCCTGTATAGGATGAAGGTCATGCCAAGGGTCAGGGTGTGACCGATGACAGTGGAGATGCACCATGCAGTGTCGGCAGCAGTCCAGGCTCGGACCACAGATGACGGGTTCAGAACGGGCTGTCGAGACAGTGCTTGGAGGGCTGTGTCGACGGGAGTAATGTCAATGGGTTGGGTGGCACCTTTCGGTACTTGAATCCACATGCTCTGGTCAAGCAGGTTGACACGGGTGGCAGTGTCATGCTGGTCGTAGGTCAGTGTAGCTGTGCGCACAGGAGTGTTGACGAGCCATCTGTCACCTACAATCTCTGCTTGCGTTTCTGTGACTTGTGTACGAGGCTTGGCTTCGTCAGGGCAGCGTGTGTCGCTGACCAGGGGTTGCAACCCGCAGATTCCTTCAGCGTTGTGTCTGAGGAAGGGTTTGCTAAGGCAGAGATAATGAATGTCTTTGGTCAAAGTACACATGTGCAGGTTTGGGGCCAGGTATAGCTGTGTGTCGCTATTGTGGTTGGCCACCACATCTGGAATGTGTGTCTTGGTGTGGGTGTTGCTTTTCCACAACCTGACATTGACAATGTCTTTAAGTCTGTAGACTTGGCTTGACTCGCTGATGGGTTGGTTCAGGAGCACATCCACTTCTCTCTGTTTGGGATTGACATGCAGTAGGATGGCGCTATCCAGAGAGTTGGCCAGGTGTATTTGTAGCAGGTCAGCTGGCATGGTGATGGCTTAAGCCAGCACAGTTAGCACAAGGCTTAAGGGTATCATGTACGGTGGGGTTTTAACCGTGGTTAGGCTGTCATTGGAGGAGCTATCCTCCCACAGTAGGTGTGTCGTTATTGCTGTAACCAGCTGAGTCTGGGCAAAGTCATTATGGAAGACAGTAAACAGCGGTTTCATGGCGTTCATGGTCTGTTTCGCTGCATTGACACTGGACATACCAATGTTAAACAGAGTTCTGGCAGCAGCAGCGGCTCTGAGCAAAGCTCCCGGGAACTGTTTCGATTGGTGGTGTCCACCTAACTCCATTTGTGTAACAGTCACTTTCTCATGTTGGCTGAACATATGTTTGACATCGACCTCAGTGTGAGTGTGGGAGTCCTCTCTCTATCGGACACCTGTCCAGCTGTATTGGGTTACGGTGCTGGGATAGTGTGCTCTGTCGTCGGTGATCAGGAGTCTCAATGGTTCTCTCGGTGGCAGCTGTCCTCTCTTTGGCTGACAGCACAGCATGGCAAACCACAGCAGCATCCTGGTACAGATAACAGGGGAGAGAGAGAGAGAGAGAGAAAGGGGAGGAAGAAACAAGCGAGGGTTGTCTTTGGTTGGATAGGGCAGTCTCTTTGCTTCGTGGGCGGCAACTGGGTTTAGCTCGCCCTGGCCCATGTTTTGCCACATCTTGCAGCTCGCATAACGCTTGCTTCAGTGTCTTGTCAGTGGCTCTGGTGCTTCATTGTGCAGCACATGATGCGTCATGGAAATATATTGGCATTTTCCCCCTTTTGCTCCGTGGCATTACAAGCCCTGGCAACGGAGGGGGCCCACAACCCACAATTTTGTTCTGTGTATGCAGCATGTCCTTTGTATCATGCAGTGGTCTGGGGCGTTGGTTGTCAGTGACTGTAGACTGGTTGCCAGGGTGGATGGAGGGGTCTAAGAGGTGGTTAAACAAAGTCATTATGGAGGTTTTAGAAGCCTGCATGTCCGCTATGTTGGTCTTTGTAGACAACGTAGCCAGCGTTAGTGTTTCTGAGGTAGGCAGTTTAGCTAGTAAAGTTCTTATGCTGTGTGTAATCACTTCAATCTTGAATGTGGGTGGGTGGGTTGGGAGTGACCACAGCCTGTTGTTTAGTGTGCCAGTTTTGGCAAGGGTGTCAGTTTGATCTTTTAAGTCCTTGTCTAGACCTGGTAGCTTCGAGTGTCCTTTTACCTTCTTCCAGTACACAGTCACATGGTGTGTTTTTGTGATGTTATCACATTGCTGGAACAGGTGTTGGTGTTTGACTGGCTTGTTGTTTGCAGTTTTGAAACCATCCTGTTTCCTGTTTGGAAGATGGTACACGAAACTGAGTCTAGCATAGTTAGAGTCTGTACAGGCTTTGTTCAAACAGATGTTGAATTCAGCTGGTGAGTCGGCATAGTTGAACTGACACCTGTTGAAGGTGAACTGTCGGTTGCCAAATGTGAATGCCAGCTTGTGTTGGTTTTCCGGGTACACCGGAATGGTCCAGAATCCAAACACCACATCAAGTGTAGGGAAGATTGTGGCTCCTCTGGTTCAGGGCATTTCTTGTTCCAGCTGGGTCTTGTGCCATCGTGACAGCGGCACCTGTTGATTCAGTTTCCTGTAGTCACTGGTGGGTCGCCACTTGCAGTTAGTTTTGAGGGCGGGCCAGATGAGGGCTGAGTAGGTGCTGTTGCATGGATGGATGACACCTTTCTCCAGCATAGATTCAATGATCTCCTGCACTGGTTCGTGTGAGGTGATGAGCATCAGGGTGCGTAGGTATGCGCACCGTGTGTAGGTTGGTAAGACCACAGTCTAAAAAGTCTTTGGCCCAGGATTCTTTGAGCTTATAAAGAACTTATCTGAGTCTTTGGCGATCTGTATCGCTCTGAAGTGCATGAGCGTCTTGTAGAATTTGCTGCACTTGAGATTGAAAACCTGTGTAAGGCTCCTCGGTGTGTCATCAGTCAGTTTGGTATTGAGAGGTGTAGCAGCTTCATCAGTCTCACTGACGTTCTGGTGGGAGACTGTGTATACTGCTAGATGTTGGTCATCTGTCAGATCCATTCTGCACACCTGGTCTCTGCTCACTGACATAACAGATGTGTTGGCGACGGATTTGAAGGGTGCAGTGAACAATGTGTTGTTTGTACTTTCGGGTATCAGTGCAGGTGGAATGGGCTCAATGACAGGTAGTACAAGTTCAAAGTCATTAAAGTCATGGCTCACTAGCCATCCCAGCCGGTAGGCCTTGGGAATGTTGATGTCAGATGGCATGCAGTTGTTGCACAGGTTGTAGACTATACAAGATGACACTTCAATAAGGGGTGTGGCTTCAAATGTGAGTCCGAGTTCCACACATTCAGGTGAGGATTGGAAGAAACCCAGTGTGTGGTTTAAGGTTTGACCACATTGCATGTTGAGCTGAACAGCGACCCCTTTGGTGTAAGCTGGTACCACCGTACCCTGTTCGTTGACTTAGGTGCAGAGGCTTGAACTTGAGCTTGAGCTTTGGTCTGTCGTTGGGGCTGTGTACCCATGGCTGGATGCTGGGGTTCCCGTGACCTCTGTGACCTGGCAGTCTGGCTCTGTGGGAGTTCCCGTGACCTCTGTGACCTGACAGTCTGGCTCTGGCAACCTGTGTGGCTGGAGGGAAAAAAGGTTCTCACACTTGAGCAAAGACTTTTAGCTGTTTGAAGTTCAGTAAAGGGTCAAAGTGGTCTAGCAGGTATTTGCCGATGAGAAATGTACGAGTGTTCATTGGTGAGACATAAATAGGATGTACTAGACTCATCGGACCGATTGTCAGGTGAATGGAAGCAACCTGTTCAAACCGGATGTCCTTCTGGCTGTACGACTGTTCATTCAGTTCACAAGTTTGAGGTGTAAGAGTTCGATCTTGTCTCTTAGCTTCAAATTGGAGTCTTTTGAAAAGGTGAGATGAGATCACCGTAAGGTCTGATCCTGTGTCGATCAGGTCTTCCATGCTCGCTCCTTTTCGGCCCACCCCCTTTTCGACAAGGCTGCCCAGGAATGCTGGCATCAGGGCAGGTGTGACGATCGATGGGTGGTTAGGACCGGTCTCATGTAGCTCGCTGCGAAGGCAGGTAGTCAAAGCAGCATTTTCTGGTACCTTGGGTTTGTAGTACCTGGTGTGAGGACCTGTGCTGTCTCGTTCAGGGTGTGCAGCTGTCAGCTGGGGAGCTTGGGTGATGCTGTCACCTTGTGATGTGACAGTTAGCTCTGTGGTCTGTGGATGACGAGCAGTGTTCTGGGTGCTTGGCTCATACAGATGGCAGTTAGACAGGGTGTTGGTTTCATTTCTTATGCTTAGACATAAGATGTTTGGTTTGCCTTTCTTGTCTTCCTTGCGAGTTTTTAAGTAAAGAAGCTCTTTCAGCACCCTCAGGATCTCTGCTGTCTCAGACGTGGCTGCGCTGTGTTTTTCTGATGTGGGCTCAGGATTGAGCTTACCAGTGTCATGTCGAGAGTGGTTCCACTGCCGGCTGTCGGGGCTTTGTGTCCTGGACGGTGGGGATCGCCTCTTTTTGGGTCGCCGGTCCCAGAATCTTTCAGAGTGCTCACTCTGGTGCTTTGGACAAGCACCATCACGATTGTGTTGCCCTCTGCTGGCTTGGAACGGTATTGACTCCCTGTAAAAAGGTCTGTGACTGTGGTGTTGTGGGGCGCCCTCTAGGGTTAACTCCAAACAGTGCTCAGAGACAGAGATTATGGGGTTTTTCACAGTCTTTTCATAAATAGTCTTTTGCTTGGTGCAAGCTTTGTGGGCTAAGTTCCGTAACTCTTGTGTAGTCATGTTACGCGGACACGCTGGGACTCTGAGATGAAAACTCCAACTGGCATGTAGGTTTCGGAGGAACAGAGTTTTTAAGTCGACATCCTGTTCCATACCTGGTTCGGTGCATGCTCCGAAGTAGCCTTTTCGTAGCTGACTATAGCAAGTCTGTGGGTTTTCAAGTCGGCCCTGTTTGAGGTCCATAGCAATAAGGAGCCCATGGTCTGAGTCTGGATCAGAGAATTCAAGAATCAAAGTTTGTAGCAGTTGCTGGTAGTCCGTTTTGACAGTCTCTGGTTGACGATCCAGAAATCTATGCAAATCACGGCTGGACGTGATTTTTAACAGGTACAATGTGTTCACAGCTGTCATGTTGGTGACAGTGTGCAAGTGAAAGTCAATGTCTTGTAAATAAGCGTGAACATCATGTCATCAAGGATCTGGATTGAACGTTGGGATGCTTCTGGCTGGCTTGTCAAGTTCTCTGTGAGCCGTGCAGGGATAAGTGGCATGCGTTCTCTGGAAGGGTTCTCCCCCCTCCGTTGTTGACAGGTGTTCTTGTAAGCTGGCTGGTGATTTCTTGATTTCTTGTGGGCTTACACCCACTTTTTCAGCTCTTGGTTCTTGGCTGAAAGGGTTGGAGTGGCGGGCCGGGAGAAACCCTGTGGTGTGTGTTTCTCCGATCCAGCCACTCTGTAATCTGTGAACCTGTTTCAGTTCTGCGTGAACAGTGTCAAGTTCATCTTGGAGCTCGTCTCTCTGCAGAGTAAGCTCGTTGATGTTAGCTCGGGCCGCTTGCAAGTGTGTTTTGCAGGCCCAGGTTTTAGAGTCTCTTTCTTTCAGTTCAGTCTCTGCTCTTTTTAGGAGAGCGTCACCTTGCTGGAGTTTTTTGTTGAGTTCTTTTCTGGCTTCTCTCTCCAGCTGTTCTCTTTGATGCTGGTTCTGGGTCTCGAGGAGTAGCTGATCAAGGCGACTCTGGGTTCGGACCTGGTCCTTCCAGGCCTCCTCCACTTGAAGCTTAAGCATTGCTGCTTGCTGTTCAAGGTCAATGTTGCTCCGTTCACTGAGCCGTGCCTGGGCGACAAGAATGTTAACTAGGCTTCCGAGGATCCTGGCGAGTTCTTTGTAGTACTCGCTTTGGGTTGGATCGTGTGCCATCAGTTCATCTAGCTCGGTGTCTAGTTGCTCTGGGTGCTGCAGGTTACTGGCGTCCTTGGGCAGGAAGGGGGTCGTCACTGCTTTCAACCATGTCGAGAGGTGGCCCCCGTGGACTGCTGGACTGGATGACTAGCCTACTGCTAGATTTTAAGATAGGGCCAACAGGTGAGTGGGGCTATCTGAGTAGGAAACCTAGAAAGTAGGGATGGGTGTTTTCCGCAAATATCACATTCGAATATTTGAGCTCACAAAAAAACGAATATTCGAATATTCGTTTATTTAAATTAAGTTTAATGAGACAGACGTTATTTTTCAGCAACATCTATTTTTTCTGTCATTTTGAACAAGCTTACACACTATAAGCTTGAACATTACACATCGTGTTTTGTAGCTGAAAACCTTTAACAATGCGTGCAAACAAACAAAAGTACAGATTAAAAGCAAAAAAAAAAAGTGAACAAAGAAAAAACGTAAAGCAGCCTGCAGCAATTAGGCTATTGTAGAACGCAGCCTACACTTAACTTTGAAACTTTTAAACTGTCCGCAAAATCTTTTTTTGTTTTTTTTTTCTATTGTTTTGCATGTTCTTGTTAAGAAATACGGGCATGTAAACATGATCGGGGGAAAGTCGGCTCCTTAGTCTGTTAACAATAAGGCCGACCACGGAGGAAACATGCTCTGACGGCACAGACGTTGGTGGGACTCACAAATGACGGTGTGCTAAGCGAATAAGTTTTGTGAAGCGCTTCGTGTTTTCGTTTCACCACTGAATGGAATCCTTATCTGGTGGAATACATAGCTCCAGCAAGAACTGTTCCCACTCGTCTCGGCTGGACTCTGTAATCATCGCTGAAGAACTGGCTCAGCCTTTTCCGACGAATGGGCATTGCATCCTCTTCATCGTTGGTGCGGCGGCTGCATCCGCACCACTCGCATCAAGGAAAATGTTCTGATAATGTTTAAAAAAGTTTTTTTTTTTCTTACTTCTCTCATGTTTTCATCGAGAAACCTGAGATGTTTGTGCCAAGGGTCTAGGGCGGACGCGAGAAGAGGAGTTTTCACTGCATTCTCCAAGTTAGTGGTGTTTATTCATTGCTTGAGAGATGCCGCAACAATGTTCTTGAATTCGGTCACTTTCTGTGTTTCTCCACGGCATATTTGAAGTACTGTAGAAGACCGCAGTTCTTAGGGGCCTCTCCGGCGCTCCCCAAACACTCAACCGCAGTGTCCCCGGCCCTCTGTTACTCTGGCCTTGCGCCCTCTCAAACAGCTTGTGACTTTTAACACAACCTGGCAACACCAAGATGTCAACCGCCAGACAGCACTGCAAAATTGGGCTGTTCCCTAGAACCCTCTCTTAAAAGAGAGTGGTCCCCGTTTTAGGCCTCGGATTAGGTAGTGGTCCCAGAGATTGCATTGCGTGTGTCGGCTGGACAGATTGACTACCTTTGGAGTGCCAAATTGCTGATGTGTCCACTGCGTGCCGCAACGGACAGAGATAAGAGGAACCGAGTTTCGCTCACAGCCAGTGTTGGTAACGCTGGTCGGCCCCTTGCTCACTGGAAACCTGAGATGACTGTCCAATCACCAAGGGAGTTCTACAATCAAATACACAAAGGATGAACAAAGGAAACTTAAAGTTAATTAAGGTTTGGTTTGTTTAACATCAACTGAGTAAATATATATGTAGAAATGAGGGGTAATAGCTTTACCTAATAATGATAAAACAACAACAAAAAGAATTATGATAATGATGGTAATTATCAAAATAACCTAAGCCAAAAGAGATAAGAAAAAGAATAAAAATCAAAATAACAAAAGACAGGAATGAAACACGGGAGAAGAAGTAGCTGGTTTTCACCACAAGGGGGCATATTCCCACTCTGTGCTTAACCTGGTGAGCAGAAAACTTAATTTAAATTAAAAATTCAAAACTGGTTTAAATCTAAATTTAAAATAAGCATGTAAGAAGAATTAAAATGAAGATTAGAATAATATCCTCTAATAACCAATGATAACAGTAAGGTATCATTAATAATTTTGAAATTAATCAAAAGGGGTAAAAATAGAAATATGCAATTCAAAACAGAATTGCAAAGAGAGCTGAGAGCTGTGAGTCGATTTAACAGGAGACTGCCACTAGATGGCTTACTTCCTTCTAAGTGGGTCAATCAGTGGTTGACCTGAAACATCTAGATTTCCACTATTAAACAATTACATTTTAATTCAAATCATGTTTGAACCAAACTCAAAGTAAATGTAAACAGTCAAAGGAAGGGAAAATTGTCCAACCTGAAATAATATTCGCACGAGCAAAGCTGTAAATGCAAATAATTATTGAGAATTTAGACATCTAATTCAATAAATCACAAGGGAATAGGGATTTAGCAGTGAGCGCATTATCTGAAACGGTCACGAGATGGCGTAATTGCACTCATGCAGGCTGACATCAGAAGGCAGGGTGTTATATTGAACTTCTAAACAAATGACGCCCTCTGGTGTTTAGTAAGCGGAATTACAGCCGACTTCAATGTGATTTAAACTCTGTGCGCTGTCAGCGCTGATTTGGTGATACTGCACAAAAGCGTTAGGAAGGATTCTTTTCACTGCACTAAACACAAATGTGAACAACAGGAATTTTTCATCTGTTGACTCACATAAACATTTATTAAAATAGCACTTATGATTTAAATGTTTTAGGTTTACAATCGGGTAGCTAAGCCAATTTTAGACCAGGAGTTTTTATCATTTATTTTTGAATATCACTGTGGTTCACCACGAATTCAATAACGATATTTAATGAACAAGGCCTTTTTAACTGAATCAGAGGAACATCGCTAATGTTCAGATTTACATATTGCAACTAATAAAAGAGATTTCTTCGTCTTTTAATTACAAGTACATAATTTCATAGCGCGCGTGCAGAAATTATTAATAACCATATACACAGATTGAACTGGATTGCTCACAAAACAAAGTTTGAAATGCCCACATACTCCACCATTAAATGTAGCCACACTGTTGTACATTATAATTAACTCAAATGATATATAGGGAATTTTAATAATTAATCAGGAATATGATTAATATATATATATATATCTCATATGACAGTTACATTAAAATTATTGAAGATGAAAAATAGGTCAATTGTATATATCAATAACTCATTACAATGCACTGTAATTTACTCATTAATATGTCAATATTCCATTCTTCATATCAATTATAGTGATTTCTCTTACTGTAAATTACCGCAAATCAAACAGTGGTTTGTCCAGCAAACGGCTGTAAGATTAACTTATCAACTTTCAATAAAGTTATCACTTCTTATAATTCAAGGAAAAATATTCTCTGGCCATGAAAACATTATCCTATCATTATGAAATTTTGGTTACTAAAAAGTAAAGAGCTTGTAGCTGAAGATCAGACATTTCATTGACTCGTGATGTGAGCGTTTTAGACAGAGGCAATCATGAATATATATTGGTTTTTAATAATTGAACTAATAATACATCAAACTACAAATCACACAGAGTAAATACTCGTACAACAATACAGACAGTAAAATTTGTACAAGACATAACGGAATCCAAATGAGGGAGAGAGAGAGAGAGAATGAGTGAGAGAGGTTGAGAGAGAGAGGTGAGAGAATTAGGCACGAGCACAGAATTACGCGCTCAGTTATGCAAACTCACAGACAGTAACCCTTGAAAGACAACAACGAATCAAATCACCTTTAAAAGGTAATAGACAAACTTTAAGCAGCATTTAAATCTCCATAGAGAATGATCCTTGCATGTGGTCTCTTTGTGACTCGCCAGATCAGCGTGTGTGTGTGCGTGGTCCTTTGTAGCTAGGGGGTGTTCTTTCGTGTCTTCCGGGGCTGCTGCGGAATCGCGCGGTATTTGAAAGGTCCAACAAATGTAATGATTCAGAATTCATCATCCTCATGTAGAGAGGAACTTAGTAAGTAAAAGAAATGAAAACAACGGAGATGAAAGCTCCCGAAGGAGCCATGAGAAAGGCTGTTCTCTCAGCCGCCGTGCTGAGAGGGACCAGACAGGGACAAGAGAGCGAAGAAGAGCAAGAACAGGGAGGAACTTCCTGGTTTCAGTTCTTATGGCTTGACTGGTTCACGCCTCTGCGTGAACAACCAATGAACGTCCGCGATCTGAAGCTGCAAAAACGTTCCTTTGTCTCTGGGGAACCACCCACTCTAATAAGTTATGGCTTATCAGATTTCAGCCGTGATATTCTAGCAAATTCGTAATTCCAGATTAATAAATTTTTCATGAATTTCCTTTATATAAGTGAGTCCATCAAAGCATGACGATTAAACAGATACCAAAAATAACATATATAACTGATAGAAACACGAGGTTACATTCATATGCAGAATTACACACATTTAAAGTTTGATTAACACACGATAAACATTATACTCTAATTTGATTATAGAAAACATCTAATGCACCAAAAAGGCAACACAGTCAATATGTTTAGAAATATGTTTTAAAAAGGTAAGGTGATCTGGCTTTGCTGTTCTGTCAGTTAGGTCATAAAGTTTTACAACCTGGTCAGGGGGGTAGGGTTACAACTCATGATTCTATTTGAGAACATTAAAATTAGGAGAAACATTTCCAATTTACAAGTCAGCAATTTAAAATCCTCGCATAACAGGATTAACCATTTTATGCAACACACAAACCTATTCAAAATGCATATTATTAAGGACTTACATAAAGAGCATAAAGAAAAGTTTGTGTGTGTGTTTAGGAATGTGGGTGTTTCGTTTCTTCTTTTAGGCTCGTGCGGGTATCCCTGTACAGTCTCAATAGGTGTAATAACTGTCACCCACCCCAGGATGTTGCCGACATCGCGGCGCCCCAAATGGTGAATTATGTTGGAAGATGTTGTAAAACGAAGGTCCTTGTTTACTCACGTTCTGGTCTTTGAGTGCAGAATGTGTTAGAGAGTCAGGATTCATTAATATGGAACAGATGGCTGAAATACCATCAGCTCATTAGTGTTACACGGTGAACCCTCTGTATTTTCTCTTGTGAAGTCTTCTTTTGATTGTAGACTTTGATAGTGACACACCTGCCTCCTGGAGAGTGTTCTTCACTAGACTGGATGTTGTGAAAAGGTTTTTCTTTACCATGACGGGGATCCTCCGATCATCCACCACTGTTGTTCTCCGTGGATGTCCAGGCATTGTTATGTTGCTGAGCTCACCAGTGCATTCTTTTATTCTGAGAATATACCAAACTGTTGATTTGGCCACTGTTAATGTTGCCGCTATATCTCTGATGGATTTGTTTTGTTTCTGAAGCCTAGCAATTGTCTGTTTAAATTGTATGGAGAGATCCTTTGACCGTATGATGTGGGTTCACAGCAACTGCTTCCAAATGCAAACTCCTGACCTTTTATCTGCTAAATTAATATAGAAATAATCAAGGAACATCCCATGCCTGTCCATGAGTCAATTGTACAATAACTTAAGGTCAGTTGAAAAGGGGGGGAGGTACATATTAAAGAGCTCTCAATTCCATATTCATTATATAACTGTAACTTGACAATGTGTTGGTCAGCAGTTAAAATAATAAATATTGTGCCTGTGTCCAAATATATATGGAACCGACTATATATATATATATGTATATATATATATATATATATATATATATATACAGTACAGAACAAAAGTTTGGTCACACCTTCTCATTCAAAGAGTTTTCTTTATTTTCATGACTATGAAAATTGTAGAGTCACACTGAAGGCATCAAGGGCTATTTGACCAAGAAGGAGAGTGATGGGGTGCTGTGCCAGATGACCTGGCCTCCACAGTCACCGGACCTGAACCCAATCGAGATGGTTTAGGGGTGAGCTGGACCGCATCTTTCGGGGAACTCCTTCAAGACTGTTGGAAGACCATTTCAGGTGACTACCTCTTGAAGCTCATCAAGAGAATGCCAAGAGTGTGCAAAGCAGTAATCAAAGCAAAATGTGGCTACTTTGAAGAACCTAGAATATGACATATTTTCAGTTGTTTCACACTTTTTTGTTATGTATATAATTCCATATATAATTCCACATGTGTTAATTCATAGTTTTGATGCCTTCAGTGTGAATCTACAATTTTCATAGTCATGAAAATAAAGAAAACTCTTTGAATGAGAAGGTGTGTCCAAACTTTTGGTCTGTACTGTATTTTACATAAAATATGCTTACATATGTAAAAAACAACTGAAATTATTCAAATAACCCCCTTCAAAAGTATTCCAAAAAGCAGATTGTGACATATGTAAGTATATTTGAGGATAAGCGACCGCATAACTTCAGTTTCAGATGCGCACAACATTATATAATATTACAATATGTAATATAGCCTATTACAGTATATATTTGTTAATGATGAATTGCTAACATAGGTAATAAATAAAGTAATACATTATTCTAATATAGTTATTATTTAATTTAGTGGCATATATAACAGTTATCTGTAGAAATTATAAAACAACATGATGAGGTAATTTTTCATATATTATATTATACATATTTATTTATTACATTTTATATTATCATCCCACACATGGCATTCCACTTTCTATGTCTAAATTCTAAATAAAAATATATATCTGATATGACTTAATATAATTAGCATCAAACAAACAATATAATTCATATTCTCAAGGATTAAAGATTAAACAGAAACACACCTATAAATTAGGTGGTGATATGCACTAAGCATGTAAACAACCATTGAACAAAAGAAGAAGAAAGAAACAGCATGGAGCGCTTTTTCTTAGCGTCTATTTCCATAATGACTCATCAATTCATCGCTCTGTTGAGAATGTCTTGAGTCTTAATCAGGAACTTACTCTGTGTTGAAAGAACTTACTCCCAGATGTGTTTTTGGAACCACATACCTTGAGTAAGCAAGGTTTGGGGATAATCAACCAAAAGTTCAGGGTTTAGCTGATGGTTAACCGTGCTTTCTGGAATACAACCCCTGGTGTCTGTCAACAAACAAACAAAAAGTATGCTTCCAAGTTGTTTTGAGAAGGTGCTTAAGTTTGAGCCATGTATTTTTACTTCATTTGCAGCAATATCATTGACTTGATTGCAAATGATTGCACAGATATTATTTAAACTGAACTGAGATGAATGCTGACATCACTGAATTCAATGATGAACTGCCTTAACTGTCATTTTGCATAATTGACACACTGTTTTCCTAATTAATGTTGTTCAGTTGCTTTGATACAATTGGTTTTGTATAAAGCGCTATATAAATAAAGGTGACTTGACTTGACTTGACTATGAATTAGACTATTACTACTAATATTACTGTCTTGTGCCCATTTACTCAAACTCACTATTATGAGATAAAGGGCCAAACATATCAGCCAAACATATCAGCCAAAAAAAATCAGCATCATATATCAGCCATCGGTTGCCCTGATGACAACTAAATATCTGAATCTGCCAGAGAAAAACCCTTGTCGGCCGACCACTATTGCTAACACTTAAATTAATTGTTTTGTCACTTTTGCACTTGTTATTGATGTATTTTGAATGCAAAGGCTGCTTTAGCTTGTAAAAAAAAAATGCTTATTTGTTATCCATGTTATGTATTTTTATTAAAAATACGTTTTGTAATAACCAATTGTTCCAATCCAGACCTTTGAAACTGCTGAAAAATCTGATTTGAGCCTTTGAATTTAGACTTTAAAATCCCCTAATCTATATACTAGCAGTTTTATAGGAAGGTGAATCAAAGACTGTCAAACACTGTGTTTTTAACTGTGTTTTTTGCGTGTTCATTTAATCTTTTCACACACCTTCATTTGTTCCAGCCACTCTGCCCTCTTAAAAACTGATCCGTCATCACACATTCCACCTTTGCCATTAGGAAAGAACATTAGAAAACATCAAAGTTATCTTGTGTCAGTTAAAAAGGGGACAAATATCTCAAAACCTAAAGAGATCACAGCGAGCCAAACATAGACCAATCAATAGTAAGCCATCTGATGCCACAGGTCACCAGCCAATGCAAAGCAGAGAGAAAATAGATTAAAGAGAATAAGATACAGGATTAAGGCATGCAGCCTAATTTATCAGGAAATTTATATATTGATTTTACTAATACCAGTATCTCTCTGAAATAGTTAAAATATTTGAACCCACTTTAAATGTCTTTAATTACTGTATTTACAATGCTACAATGCACATATTGTGTACATATACTACCTGTATGTTTTTATATTGTAATCATATTTAAAAATACCTTCCTGCAATTACTTCTGTAATTAATTTCTGTAGTTGTATCTATAATTAAACTGTTGACCCCTATCCTAAACACCCCTTTACCCTAAACATAGCACCAAATCTGTCCCTAACCTTTACAATTGTTTTTATCCCATCTTAATAGCAGCAAAAGTTATTTGAAGTACTGCATGAACACAATAAGCACATTGTACCAAACAATTCATTATTTCTGATGTAAGTACACAGTAGTCAAATGAACTACATATAAAGGATTATTATTCTTTAACCCCTCTACAATATTTAATATATAAAGAGTCTGTATGAATATATATTTTTAAAGTTATCAATTTAGCAACCCAATTTAGAATTTGTAATAATTTAATTATTTAATTACCAGCTTAATTAATCATGCCACTTGACGGACTTAAAATAATTTTCTAATTTCCACTTACACATTATTTTAAAATGTCCTCGTTACAGTGTAGTTATATAATTAAGAGTAATGTTAATTTAATAATTCTGAGTAAATATTAATTAACAATATGCACTTACTATAGGGTTAGGGCTTGTTTTTAGCTGCTGTAATGTTATAGGCCTGGTTTCACAGACGGGGCTTAGACTAAGCCAGGATTAGATCATAGTTCAATTAAGACATTAAAGCAATTTTTACAAATGTGCCTTAGACAAAAAACATTACTGGTGTGCATCTTGACACAAAATAAAGGCACTGATATATTTTAAGATCAGTCAATGCAAGTTTCTTTCAGACGAAACAGCTCAGATTTACATTTTAGTCTAGGACTAGGTTTAAGACTTGTCTGTGAAACCGGGGGTTAGTTTTTTATGGTAACACTTGGGACCCATTCTCACTATTAATTATTTGCTTATGAGCATTCCTATTGAGTTTTTCGCAGTTGCTAAAACACTATAACCAGACTTTTGAACTAAAATTTGAAACCATAATGCCATTTTTTTTTTAAAGCACACCCATTTGCCTAAACTATAAACACTATTTCCCTGCTTTGACACATGAGTCAGATTTGGTAAACTGTTACTACAAAACTCTACACAAAAATCCCTACATTTCTCAGTGATTACACCACGTGGTCATTTAGAAAGCACTATCATTCAATATTGTTCACTCAAGTCTACAAAGTTTGAGCTTAGTCAGCACACAATAGAGCCTTTCGCACCGCGGGAACCTTTTCATAGTACCAGAACTAATTGTGGAACTACCAACTGTTGGACATTATCGCACTGCAGGAACTAGGTGCAATTTTAGTACCGGACTGCCTTTTTGAGAACCAAATTAGCTCCTACTCCGAAGCAGGGTCCAACCAGCTCAACTGGTTCTGTTATGTAAGTATACATTGATTGGCCAGATGCGTTTAATAAACGCCGTCACCCGCCAAGATTTAAAATGCTGTGTAACATACTGTAAACATTGTGTCAGGCACTTGTAGCAAATGTAGCACTGCCAGTTGTCGAAGGATATTCCTAAACCTCCTTTCCATTCTTTCAATCACTTTACGTATACATCAACATTCCATGTCCATTATTGTGAAACCTGCAAGACATAACAAAAACATAGCTCCAATCACGACGTCCTCCATCCTACTGTTGTTAACATTATTCTTCTTTGTTAACGTTGTTGAACGCTGTGCACAAATAACATCGCTGTCGACCGGCTTACGTCACTTCTTAGTACATTCATACCCATACTCAGAATTTGTGCTCTGCATTTAGCCCAACAAATGTGCACACACACACAGCAGTGAACACACACACACCTGGAGCTGTCGGCAGCCATTTGTGCTGCGCACCCGAGGACCAGTTGGAGGTTGGGGCCTTGCTCAAGGGCACCTCAGTCATGGTATTGACTCAATGAGACTCAAACCCACAACCTTAGGGTTAGGAGTCAAACGCTCTTTCCACTAGGCCATGACTTCCCATGAATATACAGTACAGACCAAAAGTTTGGACACACCTTCTCATTCAAAGAGTTTTCTTTATTTTCATGACTATGAAAATTGTAGATTCACACTGAAGGCATCAAAACTATGAATTAACACATGTGGAATTATATATGGAATTATATACATAACAAAAAAGTGTGAAACAACTGAAAATATGTCATATTCTAGGTTCTTCAAAGTAGCCTCCTTTTGCTTTGATTACTGCTTTGCACACTCTTGGCATTCTCTTGATGAGCTTCAAGAGGTAGTCACCTGAAATGGTCTTCCAACAGTCTTGAAGGAGTTCCCTGAAAGATGCGGTCCAGCTCACCCCTAAACCATCTCGATTGGGTTCAGGTCCGGTGACTGTGGAGGCCAGATCATCTGGCACAGCACCCCATCACTCTCCTTCTTGGTCAAATAGCCCTTGATGCCTTCAGTGTGACTCTACAATTTTCAAAGTCATGAAAATAAAGAAAACTCTTTGAATTAGAAGGTGTGTCCAAACTTTTGGTCTGTACTGTACATCAACCAATGACAAACAAGTTCTCTGAAATAGCTCAAAGGTATCTCATGAACCTTCAATTGGAAAGCATTATAGATAGAGGGCAACACAAGAGTTAGTAATCCTGACAATGGACTTACTAATTTTTATTTTATCCTTTGTGCCCATATTACATTTTCTTTTCCATTTCTATATTAAGTTGTAAGAAATTTTTTTTTTTTTTGGTCAGACACTAGAAAAAGTATAACTGTGAATCATATACAGTCCTTTTTAATCATTATCCTACATACTGTACACTTATGTTTACATTTGTACTTTTGAAATAGCCTATGATGTTGAAGAGGTTCTTTTGCCTGTCTAAGGCCATTCATCAGGCTGTCAGGAAGGTGAACTCCCTCCTGACCTTGCCTCCCCTCCCTTTTTTTGCTTCAGTCACCACTGAACTCTGAAACCCCTCCCCTCTTTTTGCCCCCATCAGATCCCTCCTCTCCAATTCCTTCCACTCCCCCCTCCCACTAATAAAATCTGACCTGCACCAGACACTTTGTGCAGCATTGGTCTGCTCACTACCTCATTCAATTCTCTACAGTCAGTTTAAATAAAAGAACTGCTCTCTGAGCTTTTTGTCACTTTAAATCAGTCTGGATATGCTTTTTTTTCACTACAATCAGTTTATCTGCACTGTTTGTTTCCTTCACTGGTTTACACTTTATCTGCTATGTGCCTTGTGCTGCTTTATTTAACTGTATTTTATTTTTATTTTTAATTAATAGATTTTTTTCTAACATGCCCTTATTGTATAGTTGTATTTTATATGTAATCTTTATCTATCTGCATTTTTATGCTCTACTGTTAGTGTTATCTGTATGCACCAAGGGTCTGAGATTAACGCAATTTCAATTCTCTGTATGTATGTGCTGTACGTGTGAAAGAATTGACAATAAAGCAGACTTGACTTGACTTGACCATGATGGGGCAGAATATTTTTTGTTGTTGTTGTTGTTTGATGTACTGTACTCTACATTACATTGAATTAAGGAATAACTCTCTTGGGGAGTACCACAAGCACATATGACTGTTTGTTTTTTTTGAGTATTTTTTTAATATATATTTATCTCATCAGTGTGTAAGACTGAGTTGTAGTGTGTGTTTTTGTGGGTTTGTATGTCATGTCTCAGAGCAAGGTTTGTTAGTTCAGCAAGACTGTGTTGTTTTGAGTTGAGACCAAAGTTTTGGTTACCTGGACTCCCAGTGGACAGAGAGAGAGAGAGAGAGAGAGAGAGAGAGAAAGAATATTGTTATCATAAATTGTGTTTCGAAGATTAACCAAATTTCTATGGGTTTGCAACAACATAAAGGTGAGTAAATTATAAGTTTTTTGGTGAACTAAATGATCATTATCTGGGGTCTTTAAACATTAATATATGCAATTAATTAAAATTAATTAGCTAAATCAATTAGCATATAATGTAATACATTCTATTCTACATTCTGTTTAATTGTTTAATTGATTGGCAACACTGATATTTATGTAGAAACACAGGAGGCTAACATCGAGCTTATCCCCACTGAGCTCCCACAGTCTGCTGAGTCCAATTGTGTGATACAAATGAGATCAGTAGTGAGAAACGACTGATAATGTTTTTATCAAATTAAGCAGAAGGATATAGTATCATAAGACAGACAAGTACATAAAGCCATGTGTTTTACATCTCTCTTTTTTTATCTGGCTATGACTATATGTACAGAACCAAAATTTGCCTGGGGAGAAAGGATCCTTAGGCTAAGGTTATATTGCTTGAAAGGAGCACCATTATGTGGTGCTCAATATCCTGAGGGGCCATTGGCACCAAAAATAGACATTATTTTCACAGCTGTACATGTGTGGTCCTGTGCACATGAGCATGGTACATACCGACACACACAAACACACACACACAGATAAAACATGTGAGTACATCCATATATCGGGCCATGTAGGCTCTCATATTCAAGAAATGCAGTTCTGATGCCCATCAACCTTCAAGAAACAAATGACCAGAAACCCTCTGAGAGACATTATGAGAAATGACATTTCTTAATGAGAGAGGTAGAAAGAAAAGACTGTAAACAAGGTCATGCACTTACTCTCTCTCACACACACACACACACACACAATGCAAACCCTACAGGGGAAAGCATCATTCTGTTAGCTGTTTTGTCATGTGATCATCTCATTTTAATTTTGAGCTTATACACACACCCACACACACATACTGTATGCTACACAAGTGCAACAAGAAGCAAGTGCGAGGCTTCAACATGCCAACTGGGATTAAACCCAGTGTTTTTCATAATTACTGATATTCATTAAGTGCCATTGACCGACAAGGGCATAGTTACACAAACACATGCGCAGACATACACTCATTATAAACAACACACCACAGACAGCTGTTTAACAGAGCTTGCCATTTTAATCACTTTCCTTGTTTACAGTAAATGATCGATGCACAAGTGCAAAGAGGCCGTAGGAAAATATTGATGTTATTGAAAGGAGAGAAAAGAGTGTTAAAATGTCACTATGTCAACAACGGCATCACTTTATAAAACACATTCCCTGTTTTCGATTTGCATTTGGTGAGTTTATTGTCTAGGGGACGGGAGGGAGAGTGTTGGTTTTCACATTTGTAAGCACATAGACACATTTTATTGGAATTAAATTGAATAGTAGACATTTGCTAATTGTTTTTTTGTGCATGTGTGACTGAATGTGAACTGGAGATTCCATACTTGACTAGATTCCATACATGAAAAGTGTACGTAGTCATACACACACAAAAAAAGACAATACTGAAGAGGTGTATGAAGCACAACTCACACACAAGTCACCTTCAAACCAAGAAGCTTTCTGTTTGTGAACAAGGTGAAATAGACACTAACGTGCAGTACAATCATGGACTTAAGAACAGTGTATGTCATGATTTAATAAACAGATGGAATGTGAAATAGTATGTAATAATAAATGGTTAAAATAAATAGTATGCTGTATTTGTTGTCATCTGAACTCATTATGTTTAGTTAAAAAGTGGCGTCTATTTTTATTATATCTATTCCTTTTTTATTATAAAGTTATATAACTTTGTGTAAAAAATAAAATAAAATAACTGCACAGTGTACATAATACAGCCAAAGCAATAATACTAGTATGGTGGTTACTGAACATCTGAACATTGCTGCATCTCTCTCTCTCTCTTGCATCCCTTCATCTCTGTGTCAAGGGGCTTGTCTGTGGCTCAGAGATTAGGTTAATGGTTCTTACAGATACTCGTATCAGCTGCACAAGTTACCTTAAGCAACACACACTCCCAAACACACATATCTCTGCAGTTCCATATTAAAATCCAGGCTGTCAGCCAATTAATCATGACTGATGTGTGTTCTAAAAGACATGAAATCTTTTCTGACAGCAACACTCAATTATATGTACTATGCCAAACTCAACAAACCAACTCCAACACATACACAAACATCCAGTATATTAATCAGTTTTAGTGAAGCTGACCATTCAGTCTGCAGTTAGACTAAGCTTTTTTTAACTGTATTGAATACTATGATCTTCATCCAGGTTAATTGTTGACTGAGATACACATTTGAAAACAATCAAGATGTCATGCCATTTATACCGGAAAAATAACAACCAAGTCATTTTCATTCTGAAAGTGATAAGTCACACAAATATTAACATCCTGACATAATTTACTAAACCTCAATATCTTCTTTCATGTTCTGTAGAAGATACAAATTTGGAAGGACATATAGTTGAGTACATGAAGTTAGAATGAAATGTTTAGATTGCACAATCTGTTAGCTTGCTTATTTTGCGAAATGCGTTGTCATATTGACAATACTTGTACTTCCAACCACACAACTTTGCAATGCTGTTTTTAAGTGTTCGTTGGAAGTATTCAAATTGTTATCTGTTACTGATTCCAAATTGGACATCATGCCGAAAACTTTAATTAGTAACATAATCCATTACGCACTTTGATAATATGATCAGACTACTTTTTGATTAATTTTACATTATCTTTAACTAACTTATCACATTGATTTAAACAGGATAACCTTGGGTATAAAATATATATATATATATATATATATATATATATATATATATATATATGTGCATGTATATTACATTTCACTCAACAGAACTTATTTATCAGTTGTTTTCAAGTAAGGGGAATGCACAGAGGGAAGTCTCCAATCATTCATTTTGATATGGGGATTTGCGATGGGTACATGGGTTTGAATTGCTGATAGTCAGAGAGAGCTGAGAGCTCAGCAAATGCAAAATAAACTGTTATCAAAATTGAATGCTCCAGTAGTTTTTTTTATTAAAAGTTTTGATTAATTTTATACAAGCAGACAATGCCGTTTGAGCATGCAGTACATACGCTTGTTGGGAAGCTGACAGAAATGAATAATACATTAAGAAAGAGATGACAAAACACCCAGCGTTTACAACAATAAAGCATTTGTGTGTCTTCATTATATGCGGGCTGTTGTGGGCTCTGATGAGGCGAGAGAACCCTCTGAGCCGGACATCATTTGACATTGTTGTCATGGCAACCATATGAAGCCCTTCAATCAATATGGAAGGACACCTGGAGTGAAGTGATAAGAGAAGATTAATCATATGCAATTACTTCAAAGATGATTTAGAAATAAGTTACTGAAATTAACATTAAACCATATTAATTTAGACTTCTAATATATGGTTTTCTGAGTGCACACATCCAAAGCATGTGCACAGAATGTGGCTGTCAAACAGCGCGTGACTGATTACCTAAGTTCTGTTTCTTTACTTATTGAGATTAAACCGTCAAATACACACATTAAACACATGGTAAAAAATGCACATGAGTTACAAAAACAGTTGGTTATGTCTGTGAAGGTAAACAGCTGGGGAAAAAATTGCATGTTTTTATTAGATCTTTGTGTCAGCAGCATAATAAAACAGTAAAAAAATCAATAAATCCACTGTTCTCTTGTCTCCTCTGAGGCTGGGACTCTAAATAGTGTTCTGTGCTCGTCAGTGCAGCCAAAGAAAGAACAGATAGCATGCTCTGTTTGAACTTTCACCATAGTGTTAGAATTGGTACACCGTTGTCGCTTGCAAAAACAAAATGGTGGTGACAAGGGTGGAAACTTATATAATATATATTATATTATTATATATTAAATAATATATAATATATTATAATAAGATCCTCTTTCTATATCACGGAGGAAACTAAATCTGAGCAGCTCATATAGTATATATATATGTTTTTTTTTTTTACAAGCTTGTAGGAAAGACTTACCAAAAGAAATGTACTGGGTTTTGCTTTTTTTACATGATTAAAGCACTTACAGTAAGCATGGAAAAAGTTAGATTTTCATGATATGTCACCTTTAAGATTTTCCTCGCCAGATCACACATTTGTTCATGTGTACTAAAACATGAATGATCAATATGATCCACTGAGAAACCTCTAAGTGAGGTGTCACCACAGTCTATATTAAAGTGAAGTCAATGGCAGATTGATTTAAGAATGTGGCTAGGAATGTAATGATATGCATTGTGTTCATAGCAAGTACAGATGAGGAATAGATGAACTGTCGATAACCAAACTTTTTGGTTGCCAACATTCTTCAAAATATCTTAATTTTTGACTAAAAAGAGTGTCATTGAGGTTTGGAATGACATATGAATATGATTATTTTAGGAGAGTTATCCAAAATATCTTGTACTTTATATAGCGGTATATGTGTTCAAAGATAATTGTATAAAGTTTATAGGTTTGCTCTTGTTGTTCTCCTAGACACTTTGGGGAAAAACATTTTGTAAAAATAGAATTTATAAAGACAAATATTGTGGTATATAATCATTTGTAACATGTAACATGTTATCAGATGTTATCTGATACCACCACAATGCTTTGTAAGTAAAACAAATTAATAAAATAAAATGATATATCACCTCATTAAAACAGAAACATGCTTTAAAATTAATTAATGAGCATTAAAAGCATGAGTATGCTATATTTTAGCTGAGATGAGCTAAAGATGAACTGCCTATCCGTCTGTTGTATATGGCTAATTAAACTGATGAACACCTTGGCAGTACTGTGTGTGTGCCTGTGCAGAAATAAAGCCAGTAAGGCCAAATAAGTTGTGCATGCATTTACTCTACTCTATAGTGTATTTGTCGTATGTGTATGTATGTAGGTGTGTAAATGTGTGTTTCTGTACACTTATTGTCGAAATACCAGGTTTGCCCAGCAAACTCATTATTGAACACAGTCTTTGTTGTTCCTCTGATTAGCTGTGTGTGTGTGTGTGTGTGTGTGTGTGTGTGTGTGTGTGTGTGTGTGTGTATTATTTTCCATGCTCGTACAGTATGTCTCATTATGTCATTCAGCTATTGTCACCTTTTGTGACTGACTGAACAAAGCGAAACATGATAGTCTGAAAAGTCAACCAAAAATAGTCAGTTTTTAGAGAAAGATAGGAAATAGCAAACAGATGAATTCAATAAACAACTGCCATACTTTCAGTGCAAATACCTGCATCTTATTTACTGCCACCCAACAGAATTTGTTTGTTTTGTTACAGGATAGTTTTAGGACTTTACAGGTATCATACATTATTCACGTCTATTGCAAGAACAGAAAAGCAGCTTTATATTGGTTATTTGTTGATAAAGGCAATATATAAAAAAAAAAAGTATGTACATCCGAGTGTTTATGGAAGTCTAGAAAATGACAAAAACAACAGATGGAAAGGAAGGAAATAGAGGGAAAAATCTAAGGGTGCTTTCACATCTCTAGTTCGGTTCCTTTGGTCCGAACCAATGGCAAACAATTATACATTGTAGCATTTTTCATCATTTTTGGTTCCTTTTCACACCACACTGATTGCTTTGGTCCTAACCAGTTGAAACAAACCAAAATGCAGTCACATGAATACATCCACATCACTCATTGGCCAAGACGTATTTCCTAAACTGCTTTTCGATTGGTCAGAATTTACGTGCGGGAAAATTCCAACATAAGAGGGAAAGCCAGCAAACAACACAGAGACAACACAACTATGGAGAGACGACTGCGTGGGCTGGTTTTGTCCCTGGCCATAATCTATTACATTTTTTGTATACACCACAATATGCAAACAATACATTTCTATAATGAAGCACGGATGCAGCTTGAAAACAACGTTCTAATGCACTGCAAAGGCCCTCTCGTAACTTCAAGCGGAGGCGTGCATTAATTCTTCTTAACTCTGACATGCTCATGGTCATCTGACCAAATTTCTATGAGGCTCCGCACCCCCTCACTATAAGTTTTACCACGAGCTGCCATGCTAAATTGCAAACTGTCAACAAACACTTCCTCATCCCATAATGCACAGCACAGCTGACTACGGCAGCTGGTTTAGTCCAAAAATGATCAGTACTTTTTGCAGTTGGGTCTGTTCGAGGTCGGATCACGTTCTCACCACAAACGCACCGTTCGTTTGAAAGCGTACCGAGACCACCTCTTCAAGCAGGTCTCGGTACATTTGTTTGGTCCGGCTTTGGTGCAAACAAACAAAGGGGGAAACAAACTCTGGTACGATTCAACAGAACTAAATGAGGCAGGTGTGAAAGCACCCTATCTGTCAAACCCCCAATGGCTAACTTTAGCTTTTGATTGTTAGGTTCCATTCTGTTACTTCTTGCCATAAATTGTATAAATATTCAATTAAATATTAAAGTGCCTGAGCTCGACCAAAACATATTAATAAAAGCCTGACATACTGTAATCTTTAATAGAAATAAAAACCTACTTACCACAGTCACATTCAAGGGGTCATTTATAACAAGAATGAGGCACATCATTCATAATGAATTCCCTCCTTTGTCTCTGTTGGAGATTTGAGAATATCAATAGAAAATTCAAAAACCTACTGACTTCACGGCTCAACATATTAAAAAGTTATATCTAGCCCACAACTGATGATTTAATGAAAAACACCGAAGGCAGTGTGAAAGCTGACAAAAGAGGAATGTAGGGAAGCTAAACATTCCAAGTAGATATTTACACAGGATTTTTTTGAAAGACTGGCATTAACCTGAATGACTATGAGGCCATTTCTCGGCAGCAGTGTGTAATAGAGGTCCAGCTCGACCAAGGCCCAGAGAAGTGTGGACTGAGCCAAATGTATAGACTTAAAGAACTTTAAAATTAAAACTAGAAAAAAAGTGTCTACGAGTGCAAATTTGTTTAAAGGTGTTGATGTAATGTCAAAATGCAATTTAAAAAATTAAATAATGAATCACCAACACACTTTCCTTTAGCTCTGCCTCTCAGACTTTTCTAATTTGTTCAACATCAGCCAATACATGATGTTGTGTTAAGTGACTATTAGTAATTAAATGCTAGGGAAGTAGGGCTGCAGCCTGAGGCATAACAACATTACAACTATTAAAATAACATCTGTAGGGTAATTCTGATGGTTACACAAGCTTTCATTTTCCTCCCTCTGACTAGAACTTCATGCTGCCTCAGAAAAGAAGCATGCCAGGGTTTATTTAACAGGAGGTGGCCATTTGTGTCACTTTTCACATACAAGCTATAATGCACAATAGGTTTTGCCATCTAAGACAAATTTCTGGAATTGTTTAAAAATATTTTAGAGCGGAATCAAAATCTTTAATACCTATCTTGCTTGATCTTTCCACCTTCTTTTCCACTTTTGACATGGTTAACCACCAGATCCTCCTGTCAAACCTATTGGCAAAGGGCATCTCAGGAACCACAATCCAGTGGTTTGAGTCTTATCTATCAGATAGGTCTTGGACCACTTCTCATCTCTGTCTACATTGCATCATTAGGTTCTGTCTCTCAGAAACATGGCTTTTCATACCACTGCTATGCTGATGACACTCAAATCTACCTCTCATTCCATCCTGATGATCCGACGATAGCTGCTTGCATCTCAGCTTGTCTAACAGATATTTCTTGCTGGATGAAGGACCATCACTTTCAGCTCAACCTGGCCAAGACAGGACTGCTTGTGGTTCCAGCAAACCCATTGTTTCATCACAATTTCACCATCCTGGCACATCAACCATAACTCCTTCAGAAACCTTGGAGTTATGATTGATGATCATCTGACTTTCTCAGACCTCATTGATAAAACTTTCTGAATACTTCTCACAAATAGTAACTGAGTTACATCATTATAAAAGTAACCAATTACCAGCAAAAGTAGTAACTATTCCTTTACTTAAACAAAAATAAAAATCAAATGTGTCTCATAACTTGGATACCTCAAATATGAAATGTTAAATGAATGAAATGGACACTATATGAAATAAATTATTATTTTTAAACATTTTACACTAATACAAAACAACAGTTAAACAACTGGTCATATTTTAACATTCTAGCAGACATTAAACCAACAAAGCACAATTTAACTTAAAATTTATAAGTTAGTAAAATAATATTTTGAGGCCCTTTTTTCTATTCTGTTTTTTTTTATTCATTATATAATTTAAAAAGCCCTTAGTGTACTACGTTAGGCTAACTGAGACTTGTTATAGCAAATGTATTTCATTGCTCTTTTGTTGATTTTGATTGCTTCTATTGTCCCCATTTGTAAGTTTGTATAAAAGTGTCTGCTAAATGACTAAATGTCAAAGTAAATGTACATATATATATATTGAATGTTAACGTAACGAATATAGTAATAAAATATATTTATATAAAATTATATAAACATAAAATTAAACATATAATTAAAAATGTTTTTAAAATATAATGATTGTATAATGTTGTGTAGAATTGCATATTACATAATTATAATAATTTATTAATTAATTATTAAAACATTCAGACCATGATGGCAAAATAGTTTCTATCCATTTGTGTGCCATTCTGTTGTTAAAATTGCATAAAAATAGAGAGAGAAATTTTGTGTCTCCTAATTGTTTCACTTAGACCTACCCTTGAGCCATTACCATACATTATATTGTGTATATCAAATTCTATATCGTCCTGAATTATTATTATTTTTTGCTATGTGAAAATGTAGCTGTCAACCTGTTTCTCCACTAAGGACACTTCTCTGTCAGACAGCAGATGGATCTTTTCTGAATCATCAGTTTCGCAAATGCACACACACACACACACACACACACACCAATGTAAGCTTGGAAGTCTTCATTACTGTGTCAGTCATTCATAAAAGCATATGCTCTGTAAGATAAATGTTCAGAGAGTCAAATAAGTCATATTGTTATTATGAGGCATATTGATATTATCAAATTGTGTATGGTTATGAGGCATATGCTTAACCTTTCCTCAAAGGCAAGCATGGCAGCTATCAGCATAGCAATAAACACTAGTTTTAGTGCAGTGAACACAACTACCTGCATTAAGCACCCTGACACCTTTTCAGAACCAGCGCCAGGTGCTTGACATCTCTTCTGAAGCTCTCTCATCAGCTGGGACTGATCTGCAATCAAGCACCTGAAGGGCACTTCTCTGCTTTAGCAGGGGCTCATCTGACCTCTAGCTGGAATAGACTTCAGCACCTAGACTACCTACAATGGCTGATTAGTTTGTCACTGGATTTGAATACCAGGAATCGTTTCCATTTGAGATAAATGACTAGATGGTTTGAATAAGCTTTATGGTTTTATTTATTTATTTATTTATTTATTCATTTATTTATTTGATGCCACATATCCCATATTTTTCTTCTTCTTCTCTTTCATCATGATAATAAGAATGATAATAATGAATAAATAAAATGACATTATTATTATTATTATTAGTAGTAGTATTATTATTATTATTATTATTATTATTATTATTATTATTATTATTATTATTATTATTATTATTATTATTATTATTATTATTATGCTTGCTTCATCCCATACTGTTTTGTGTATGCACTGCCTAAAGCCATTTTTCTTCTTTAATTTTATAATTAGTAAATTGTGATTGACTAAATTGAGTTTTATACATCATCTGAAAGCTGAATAAATCAACTTTATAAATAAGCTTCCATCGGTGCATGGTTTGTTAGGATAGGACAATATTTGGCTGAGATACAACTATTTGACAATTTTGAAATATGAGAATGCAAAAAAAATTATAATAATAGTATATATATATATATATATATATATATATATATATATATATATATGTAATCAAAATATTGAGAAAATCCCCTTTAAAGTTGTCCAAATGAAGTTCTTAGCAATACATATTACTAATCATAAATTATGTTTTGATATATTTACAGTAGGAAATTTACAAAATATCTCCATGAAAAATGATCTTTACTTAATATCCTAATGATTTTAGGCATAAAAGAATAATCATTTTGACCCATACAATGTATTTTTGGCTATTGCTACAAATATACCCTGGATTCTTCGGCCTGCACGCCTGCTGCTACTTAGCCACGATGAGAAGAAACACTACCTAGTCTCGTCAAACTTTACTTCTGTTCTTTTACTCTAGTTTCTTTTCTTTTCCATTGAGAGTTTCATGTTCTGAGTTAAGGTTTGTAACACTGTGTCTCCGAGTCTAACATCGAGTGCCCGTTCAACTTCAACCAGCCACGCATCTTCAGCCAACGCCCAACCACGGGCTTCCCAAGACGTCACTTCAATGACAACTGAACTTCCAGCCAATCAGCGACATCGGGAAACCCCCTTTTCAATGACAACAAAGGGAACCCCCGTTACAAAGGCAATGCAAGTACCTCCAGACTCACATCTGTACTGCTGTATCTAATATAATTTTAACCTCATTGAGGAACTCAATGCGAGGGTTAATTAAGTGATTGATGGCTGTTCATGTCTATGCAATTTCACGTATTGCTGTAAACTTAGGATTTCACATTTCCATTCTCTTAAACTCATTCTTTCCCTAACTTTCGATCTTCCTGCAACTTGTGTGAATGTGTGAGTGCGTGTGCTTATGTGTTAGATTAGTTTATATGTCTTAGATTTATCTAATAAAACCTTATTCATACTGAAAAGAGAAGTATCTTGTGTTTTGTGCTTTCAGGTTAATGTCTTCAACTGCCGATCTTATAACAGTGCTAATTGATACTGTTTTCACTATACTTTGGATATTAATATCCAGCGCAGATTTGATGTTAAACGGCTCGTTCAGTGAATCGAAGGGCGCCTCAGTGATCAGCTGTGAAACAGTGATTCTGTTCAAATTCCCTTTAAAATCTTAAATAATTCCCTTTGAGCCAAATTGACCTGTTTCCCTTACACGTATCACATATTGTGAAAATCTGACTGTAATATGGATGTTAACAAAACATATGTGAAGTACAGTGTGTGAAAGTGTTTTCCCTCTTTTACTTGAGTTGGAGTGTTTTGTAGATGAAAGAAAGATCAAAGTCTTCATATAATTCTGTGAAATGGAACAAGAAAGCGAGAGGTGCAAAGGTGGTAACAAAGCAGAGAGATGATTAGAAGTATAGAATACAATGCATTTTTCAATCTAATGCCAGAGACAGCACAGCTGAAATATATCCTTTATCTTCTGCCTGCTCTCTTTATATGTGACTGACAGAGTTCCTCTCTGTTCTACCCAATTTATTTGGCTTTGGTCTCAGAGTCTAGCCAGACATCACACATGA